>NC_041219.1:97169740-97332942 GCF_002837175.3 Physeter macrocephalus
ACCCAGCAAGGACCTCATTCAGATTTGATGGAGAAATTAAAACCTTTACAGACAAGCAAAAGTTGAGAGAGTTCACAATCACCAAACCAGCTTTACAACAAATGCTAAAGGAATTTCTCTAGACAAGAAACACAAGAGAAGGAAAAGACCTACAATAACAAACCCGAAACTATTAAGTAAATGGTAATAGGAACATACATATCGATAATTACCTTAAATGTAAATGGATTAAATGCTCCCACCAAAAGACACAGACTGGCTGTATGGATACAAAAACAAGCCCCATATATATGCTGTCTACAAGAGACCCACTTCAGACCTAGGGACACATACAGCCTGAAAGTGAGGGGATCAAAAAAGATATTCCATGCAAATGGAAATCAGAAGAAAGCTGGAGTAGCAATTCTCATATCAGACAAAATAGACTTTAATAGACTTTAAAATAAAGACTAATACAGAGAAAAAGAAGGACACTACATAATGATCTAGGGATCAATCCATGAATAAAATATAACAATTGTAAATATTTATGCACCCAACATAGGAGCACCTCAATACATAAGGCAAATACTAACAGCCATATAAGGGGAAATAGACAGTAACACAATCACAATAGCCAGGACATGGAAGCAACCTAAGTGTCCCTCTACAGATGAATGGATAAAGAAGATGTGGCACATATATACAATGGAATATTAATCAGCCATAAAAAGAAATGAAACTCAGTTATTTGTAGTGAGGTGGATGGATTGGAGTCTGTCATACAGAGTGAGGTAAGTCAGAAGGAGAAAAACAAATACCGTATGCTAACACATATATATGGAATATAAGAAAAAAATGTCATGAAGAGCCTAGGGATAGGATGGGAATAAAACACAGACCTACTAGAGCATGGACCTGAGGATATGGGGAGGGGGAAGGGTAAGTTGTGATGAAATGAGAGAGTGGCATGGACATATATACACTACCAAACGTAGGGTGGATAGCTAGTGGCAAGCAGCCACATGCCACAGGGAGATCAGCTAGCTGGTGGGATAGGGAGGGTGGGAGGGAGAGAGATGCAAGAGGTAAGAGATATGGGATCATATGTATATGTATAACTGATTCACTTTATTGTAAAGCAGAAACTAACACACCATTGTAAAGAAATTATACTTCAATAAAGATGTTAAAAAAAAAGCATAGAAAGAGTTATACATACAATCATTCCTTGCATGTAGCATTGTCATTGATCCAGTCTACATTATGTAACTTAATTATCAAGAAGCGGACTAATTTGTCACATTAAAAACTTTTGGTGTTGATATACATGGTGTCTTTCAAAGTGTGCATATAGACATCTGATATTGGGACTCCCTATTTCATTCATGTAACCATTAATTGTCTATACTTATACTTTCAATGAATAACATACAGTTTTTATAATTTTTTTTCTTATTATGTCTGTTATTGTTATATTTACTAAAATGTACTTTCATGTTTGTTGAATCTAATAAAAATGTGGGTTTATTAAAAAAAAAATTGAAACATATCAAGTATTTCTTCCGACCACAACATTATGAGACTAGATATCAATTACAGGAAAAAATCTGTAAAAAATATAAACACATGGAAGCTAAAGAATACACTAGTAAATAACCAAGTGATCACAGAAGAAATCAAAGAGGAAATCAAAAAATACCAAGAAACAAATGAAAATGAAAACACGATAATCCAAAACCTATGGATGCAGCAAAAGCAGTTCTAAGAGGTTTATAAGAAGTTTGTTTATTTAAGTTCTAAGACGTTTATAGCAATAAAATCCTAACTTAAAACAAGAAACATCTCAAATAAACTATCTAACCTTACACCTAAAGCAAGTAGAGAAAGAAGAACAAAAAAACCCCAAAGTTAGCAGAAGGAAAGAAATCATAAAATTCAGATCAGATATAAATGAGAAAGAAATGAAGGAAATGATAGAAAAGATCCAATAAAACTAAAAGCTGGTTCTTTGAGAAGATAAATAAAATTGATAAACCATTAACCAGACTCATCAAGAATAAAAAGGAGAAGACTCAAATCAATAGAATTAGAAATGAAAAAGGAGAAGTAACAACTGACACTGCAGAAATACAAAGGATCATGAGAGATTACTATAAGCAACTATATGCCAATAAAATGGACAACCTGGAGGAAATGGACAAATTCTTAGAAAAGCACAACCTTCTGTGACTGAACAAGGAAGAAATAGAAAATATAAACAGACCAGTCACAACCACTGAAATTGAAACTGTGAGTAACTTCTTCCAAAAAACAAAAGCCCAGGATCAGATGGCTTCACCGGCAAATTCAATCTAACATTTAGGGAAGAGCTAACACCTATCCTTTGCAAACTCTTCCAAAATATAGCAGAGAGAGGAAGACTCCCAAACTCATTCTACAAGGCCACCATCACCCTGATACCAAAACAAGACAAAGATGTCACATATAAAGAAATGTACAGACCAATATCACTGATGAACATAGGCCCAAAAATCATCAACAAAATACTAGGAAACAGAATCCAACAGCACATTAAACGGATCATATACCATGATCAAGTGGGGTTTATCCCAGGAATGCAAGGCTTCTTCAGTATATGCAAAGCAATCAATGTGATACACCATATTAACAAATTGAAGGATAAAAACCATATGATAATCTCAATAGATGCAAAAAAAAGTTTTGGACAAAATTCAACACCCATTTATCACAAATCCACAGCCAACATAGTTCTCAATGGTAAAAGACTGAAATCATTTCCACTAAGACAGGAACAAGAAGAGGTTGCTCACTCTTACCACTATCATTTAGCATAGTTTTGGAATTTTTAGCCAGAGCAATCAGAGAAGAAAAAGAAATAAAGGGAATCCAAATAGGAAAAGAAGAAGTAAAAGTGTCACTGTTTGCATATCACATGATACTATACATAGAGAATACTCGAGCTAATCAATGAATTTAGTAAAGTAGCAGGATACAAAATTAATGCACAGAACTCTCTTGCATTCCTATACACTAATGATGAAAAATCTGAAAGAGAAATTAAGGAAACACTCCCATTTACCATTGCAACAAAAAGAATAAAATATCTAGGAATAAACCTACCTAAGGAGACAAAAGACCTGTATGTAGAAAACTATGACAGTGATGAAAGAGATTAAAGATGATACAAACAGATGGAGTGATATACCATGTTCTTGGATTGGAAGAAACAACACTGTGAAAATTACTATACTACCCAAAGCAATCTACAGATTTAATACAATCCCTATCAAATTACCAATGGCATTTTTCACAGAACTAGAACAAAAAATTGCACAATTTGTACAGCAACACAGAAGACCCCAAATAGCCAAAGCAATCTTGAGGGAAAAAAACGGAGCTGGAGGAATCAGACTCCCAGACTTCAAATATACAATGAAGAAAAAACAGCCTCTTCAATAAGTGGTGCTGGGAAAACAGGTCAGCTAAAGTAAAAGAATGAAATTAGAACACTCCCTAACACCATACACAAAAATAAACTCAAAGTGAATTAAAGACCTAAATGTAAGGCCAGACACTATCAAACTCTTAGAGGAAAACATAGGCAGAACACTCTATGACATAAATCACAGCAAGATCCTTTTTGGCTCACCTCCTAGCGAAACGGTTAAAAACAAAAGTAAACAAATGGGACCTAATGAAACTTAAAAGCTTTTGCACAGCAAAGGAAACCATAAACAAGATGAAAAGACAACCCTCAGAATGGGAGAAAATATTTGCAAACGAAGCAACTGAGAAAGGATTAATCTCCAAAACATAAAAGCAGCTCATGAAGCTCAATATCAAAATAACAAACAACCCAATCCAAAAATGGGCAGAAGACCACAATGTTCATTGCAGCTCTATTTATAATAGCCAGGACATGGAATCAACATAAGTGTCCATCAACAGTTGAATAGATAAAGAAGATGTGGCACATATATACATTGGAATATTACTCAGCCATAAAACGAAATGAAACTGAGTTATTTGTAGTGAGGTGGATCGACCTAGAGTCTGTCATACACAGTGAAGTAAGTCAAAAAGAGAAAAACAAATACCATATTCTAACACATATATATGGAATCTAAGAAAAAAAAAAGTGGTTCTGAAGAACCTAGGGGCAGGAGAGGAATAAAGACGCAGATGTAGAGAAAACACATGAGGACATGGGGAAGGGGATGAGTAAGCTGGGACCATGTGAGAGAGTAGCATTGACATATATAAACTACCAAATGTAGAATAGATAGCTAGTGGGAAGCAGCTGCATAGCACAGGGAGATTAGCTCGGTGCTTTGTGACCACCTAGAGGGGTGGGATAGGGAGGCTCAAGAGGGAGGGTATATGGAGATATATGTATATGTATAACTGATTCACTTTGTTATACATCAGAAACTAACACACCATTGTAAAGCAGTTATAACTCCAATAAAGGTGTTAAAAAATTAACATAAATCATTAACTGTATAAGGCTCAAATTGCTTTTGGGAATCTATTTATTGAAATTGTCACTCTTAGAAAAGAAGTATAAGTTGAAAGAACAGATGATTTTTCTTGTAGGCTGGATAATGGCCCCCAAAGATGTTAGATCCTTATCCCAGTAATCCAAATTTATACTTGTAAATGCTAATTTATACAGCAAAGACTTTGCAGATGTGATTAAGGATACTGAGATGGGAAGACTATCCTCAATAATCAGAGTGGCCCTACATGCACTCCCTTATGAGAGGGAGGTAGAAGGGCATTTGACTACATATAGAAGAGGAAAATTTGATGTGACTGTGGAGGCAGAGATTGCAATGATGTGGCTACAGGCCAAGAAATGCCAACAGCTACCCAAAACTGGGTAAGGAATGTACAGCAAGGAACGTACTCTCCACTAGGGCCTCCAGAGAGAGTATGGCCCTGACAACACCTTGATTTTAGTTCAGTGATATTGATTTAGGACCACTGGCCTTGATAAATGTGAGAGAATAAATTTATATTATTTTAAGCCACCAAGCTTGTGGTAATTTGTTATAGCAGCCACAAGAATCTAATAGAGTTATCAAAGGAGATGGCAATTATTTTCTAAAGAAATATCCATTTTGCCACCTAAGAGATTATACATTGGAAGTTATCTAATGAGCTATTATTATATGTGATCTACAATTGTATAATTCTTGGATGCCACTGGTTGCAGGAGAAAATAACAGAAATTCACTGTGAAAGTTTACATAAGTCTATATTTACATTTGCACACCTTTTGGATCAGCTTCCCAGAGATAATAACCAAAATCTAACCAAATCCTACCAAATATGGTAGACTCTTTAAATAAATAAAGAGAAAATATATTTAATTGCTTTAAAATAGTCTGCATTCAAGTGTGTCATGAGGTGCCCTTCAGCTCATAAGAAGCAAATGTTGTCTATTACTCACCTCTCCACCCTCCCTTGATTTTATGGGTTTGCTTCTTTAAAGCCAGAACAGTCCAACCTCCAGTCTTTTAAAATTTCTTTGCCAAATAGCAATTGCCAGATTTTCTGTGGTTTAGTTTTTTAAGTGGCTGTATATTTAAATAAAATATTGACATCATATAAGCCCCATAGGAACTTTCTAGAACACTAGGTTCTTTAGAAGTATTATCAAATGAATGACTCAGGTAAATGAAAGAATGAATGTTAAGATCTCCTTTTTGATAGCAGATTCTAAAGAATGCACAGAAAACAAAAGCTGCTCAGGCACCCAATCTTAAGGCAAGCCTGTTTCAGTAGGTAGAGGCAGATGGGACAAGCTGGAGATCAAAGAGCTTCCTGTGACTATTCCAGGCCACTGAAATCTGAGGCAACTCTTTGCTTTTGGTGTTGCCTACCCACGTGGCATTTTATGCTTCTCTAGAATGACTACCCAAACTAAGCTTTTCTGAGTGCCAGACAACAGATTATGTCATGGAAAAAAAACGAACATCTAATCATCTTGGTTTTATTTGCCTTGAAGAGACTTCAATAGGAAAAACACTGTTACATTAATTAGAAGTTTTAAAAAAAGGAGTTAGGGGGGAGAAAAGAAAGAAAAAAAAATCAAAATAAAAAGCCAAAACAGATTCTTAGCAAAGAAATATTTTAGGAAGTTGGAAAGGTCACATTCTTTATTTGATCATTAATGAACGAAGATTTTGTGTAGTTCTGTAGTGGCCTTGAGGCACCATTCCTCTGGTGAAAGAGAAATGATTATGCTAAATAAACAGGAAAATAAATTCATTGTAGAGTCCTGGGGATAGGTTCTTTTCCTGGGGGTGGCAATAAAAAAGACCAAAATGATTTTTTTTCAAAGACTGAGACAATAAAAACAGCATTATAAAAATATAGTGTATTTCTGCAATTGAAGCACAGAGTAGCTTGTTTGTTCAGTTAGGATTTAGCACGCAGGCTCTTAGGAGCAAGCACATTTTTAGGGTGTGATGGAAATACTCTTTATATGATATGTGTGAGATCCAATGGAATCATTATAGGGAGAAATAATTTATTTCTCTTTTTGTTTAATATTACTTTTGGAGAGGTTTACTATGCAGATTAAGGGAAATTTCTTTAGCTGTAGGTTTAATGATACAGAGGAGTTGAGCCCGTGATTATTTTTGTCAACTTCCTCCTGCTATAGGGAACAAAACTTAAACCCACAGGAATCGTGAGGCTAGCTCAATATCACTAGATCTGGGACTCAGATTTGTGGTTTAAGACTCCGGTAAATTATTTGTGTCAAAGAACTGTTGTATTTCCTAAGATTTTTCAAATGGTAAAATCCTTCCCAATCTGGACTGCTTGGAATATTCTATTTCATACCAAATTAACAATTTCTAAAGTATATAACCTGTCAGTTCTTAATAGAATTATTTAAAAAATAAACATTTCTGTTCAAATCAAAGAAAATCATGAACATGCAGGATCAATGGCGTTTCATATGCCAAAAATGCCAATCATTAAATCTTTTCTGAAAGCTTGTTTGCCTCAGTTGGCAACATAAAAAAATATCTCTGAGGATTGAAACTGTTTATTTTAGAAGTCTACCTCTTTGCTTTTTTGAGTACTTTAATTCTATATCAGCATGGCTGAATTGAATAGAATAATATACTGCATCTATAATATTTACTAATGTCACAAAATTTTTTAAGTATCCATATTATGCTTTACATTCTTCCTCAGATCCTTTTTAATCATCTTCTTCCCTCTCCTGTATTATGGTCACTTTGGTCCCTGTTACCTAGTGCCTTCTAGTATCTTCCAAAAGTTTCATATCATTATTATAAATGCTTTACTTACAAATGCTTTATTTCCTAACCCCTTAACTCCAGCCAAAGAGGATTGTCTTTCCTTTTCTTGAAGGTCTTTCCCTTCTCTACTTTAATTGTTTAAGTTAGAATGTGAAAAGATCTGTGTGCTATTCTTTACCAATATTGAATAATATTTGCATTTTAGCTCTTGCCTATCAAGACTTAATCCAGTGTTCCTCAAGCTGGGTCTAGTCAGAGAAATTGCTTTCCACAAATTCTGAGAGTTCTCAAGGAGAATGTAAAAGTTTTGATCATCTTTGGATGATGCTGGATAGCTTAATATTTCCTATAATTTTAGCCCTGGAATTTGTATTTACAAGTCCATTGGTGCCAAGTGGTACTATTTTATTGTCTCTGGATAATAAGAAATAAAGAGATATGCACTTAATGGTAAATGATGAGCTTGCACTAAGTGATGCCCAAATGTCAGCACTGCTTGCCAGAAATCTTTATTGTAATTAGCATTGAGAAATGGCCAAAGAAGAAAGTCATCTGGTACAGGGCTGCAAGCAGCAAATTAACTTTGGCAAAACAACATTAATGATCATATTAAATCAATGATTAATTTCAATATTGCTTGCCTTGTATCGTTGTCTATTTATTTATTTATTTATTTATTTATTTATTTATTGCTGTGTTGGGTCTTCGTTGCTGTGTGCAAGCTTTCTCTAGTTGCGAAGAGCTGGGGCTACTCTTCATTGCGGTGGGTGGGCTTCTCACCGCAGTGGCTTCTCTTGTTGCAGAGCACCGACTCTAGGTGAACAGGCTTCAGGAGTTGTAGCATGCAGGCTCAGTAGCTGTGGCTCGCGAGCTTAGTTGCTTCACGGCATGTGGGATCTTCCCAGACCAGGGATCGAACCCGTGTCCCCTGCATTGGCAGGCAGATTCTTAACCACTGTGCCACCAGGGAAGTCCATTGTATAATTTTTAAATGTACTTTGGTGTGAGTTATAAGTACAATAAATTTATAACTAATTTTATGCTGTATATACTTAGGTAACATTTTAATAATAATAATTTTAGTTAACATGGATAGCTGTGGTTGTTTGATTTTAGCTGTGCTTTTCCCAAGTTTAAGGACCACAAAGCCAAAAGAATAAATAATACAGAAGTCTAAAATTCATTAGACAGATGTCCTTCTGGCAATTCTCAAATCATACAGTACCAGAAGCTGCCTTCCAATATTTGGCTTTGGAAATGGCCAACATGTATGCAGTCGATGAATGTTTCTAAGGACAGCAGATTAAATGAGGAAGGGAATATTAACTTACTCTCTTTTAAAGTATCTGTATGACCGTGTTCTCAAGAGAGATCTGAAAGCTCATCATTGATAAACCACAAAAATATTAGAGAAACTTAGGAACAATCTGATTTATCTCTGCTCACATAGGCAAGTCTTTTCAGTCTCATGAAGATATTTCAGACTTTACTTCATCAGATTATCGTGCATTAAGCTGTCCTCCTCCAGATATTGTATTATTTTTTTCTAGTCATGACCATGAACAGCATGAGCATAATATAAATGCTATAATTATAAAGATTCAGTGCAAATATTTTAAATTACTCAAAATCATTTCTGAAGTCATTTGAAAGCATTGGTTAGTTTTTAGGAAAAATAGCTAAACGTGAAACAAGTAAATAATTCTCAACATTTTTCATTTCTTCTACTTATGATATCCAATCAAATGATGAGTTCTGTTAATTTGGCTTATTAGACATGTCTAAAGTCTGTCTACTTTCTTTATTTTCCTCCACGACAAAAGGATTTCAGGCCACCATCCTTTCTACCTGGATTATAGCTACAACTGGCCTCTAACTGGTTTCCCTCACTCCAGTACTGCTCATTTCCAAGCCACTGTCTACACTGTAGTCTGAACTAGACTTAAAAGGCAAACCTTATTATTTCACCCTCCAATGTGGTAAATTAAAGCACAGTTTCATTACCAGGACTCCCAGGGCCCTCATGACCCACTAAGATATCACTCCAGCCTTGACCCTCATACTCCAGCCATATAGTCCTTTCAACTTCTAAATCTCACCTAGCCACTCTCAACTTGGTCCCTTCACAGTGACTTTCCCTTGCCAGGCACATTCTTCTCATCTCAGTGTAGCACTCTCTCCCAGCCTCCCCACGCCGCCACCCCCCACACACCAGGTAGTAGCTTAAACATTATGCTCTCTGAGAAGTTTTTCTTGATTCCTGGACTGCATTGCCAAGCCCACTCTACTCTGATAGCTTCTTGAATTCTCCCTATCATAGGACTTATCATACTTGATTATAATTTCTTCTTCAGTCATCTTTCCTGTTGATTAAGAATAATGTTTTATAACTCCTTTGTGGGAGATATATGTGAACTCACATTTCCTAACAATGTTAATTTAAGACATAATTAGAAATGCAGATGTATGCACAATTAGTTTTATTGAATTTTTAACCAAATCTATTTTTTGAAACATACTATGCATATTGAAAAATGCATGAGTCCTAAGTGTAGAGATTAATGAATTTTCACACAGTGCAATTACCACCAAATCAGGAAAAGCCATCACCCCAGAAGTCTCTTCATAATCCCTGCCAGTCACTACCTTTACCCATCTTCTCAAAGGTAGGCAAATATCCTGACTTCTAATGAAACAGATCAGTTTTGAACACTTTCATCTTGGACTGTTAAAACAGTACAGCATGTACTCTTTTGTGTCTAGCTTGAAAAACATGTGCATGTAAAATTCATTCTTATTGTGTGTAGCAGTAGAATATTCATATTATTTACTCTATGATATTCCATTATATTAAAAATACCATAGTGAATTTATCTAAGCCACTATTGACAGGCATTTGGGTTGATTCCAAGTTTGAGTTATATGAACAATGCTAACATTGGTACTTGCTAACTCGGTCTATGCACACATTTTTCTATCACATATACCCATGAGTGAAATTGCTTATTCACAGGATAGGCATACCTTCATCTTCAAGGTTTCTATAGACTGTTAAGATTTTTTTTATAAGCAATTCATAGGAGAAGAATATACGTATAGTAATCATGCAAAGAGATGCTCAGGATATTTAGTAGCCAGAGAAATATAAATTAAAGCAATTCACACCTGGTTAGATAGGCTAAACTTTGTATCTATATAACTTTAAGTTCAGATGGGAAAATGGAAGCCATCAGGTGCTGGAAGAAGAAAAATTGGAGCCACCATTTTAAACTGGTGTCACTTTCTTTTGTTTATTGCTATACCTTCAACCATAGGTATAAGACAATATAAGTTATACATATATACTATAACTTAATAAACTTCCACACTGAATATATACCCCAGGAAAGTTCTCCCAGAGGTGCATAAAAAGGCATGTAAAAATATGTATGTTTTCAAATTGTTTTTAGTGAGGAGATTTTAAGGGAGAATGGCAATGAAGGAATGAAATGTAATAAAGGCAGCTAGAGGAATAAACTAAACCTACATAGAACAACATGGACAGATTAGAACAAACAATATTAATTGAAAGAACTGAGAAACAATAAAATATGCAGTGAAGTATAATTTATGTAAATAAAACCAAATATAACAATACTATTTATTGTTCATACAACAACATGTGTAAATAAAGCAAAGAAGATGAACTGAAGTGACAGTGAAGGCATGGCAGGATATGGAATTAGAGTTAAATGGAAAAAACATAATACAATATATAAATAAATACATAAATAAATAAATGAAAAGTATGAGAGATGTGCTCAGACAGAATTTAGTGTGTGCCACAAATTGCAGAATATTATTGATCATATCAACCTGATCCTGTGCTCCTGAGGTGTGAACATTTAGAAATAAAGTGTTACAGAAATAATACTCAGAGAAGGAGGTACTGTCTATTCCCTGAAAGTACAAGTGTAGATGAATTTCTTCCTCTTTGGTGATGGCCTGTTCCCCACCCAGATGTTTTCACAAACTCAGACTTGTAAACACAACATTGTCAAAAGCTTATTACTCTCTTGTAATATTAGAATATTCAAATATTGCAATATTAGAATATTGTTCTCTTATAATATTAGAATATTAGAATATATGTAATTATCATTATTATATCAATCAAGTAGTATGAAAATTATTTATAGAAACATACTAAAACACTGAAAACTTAAAAATTTGTTTTTCATTCAATAATCCATTCAATATATATATATGTACTGAGTTCTTATTACATACAAGGTCTTATGCTGCTCTATGAAGATGAAAAGAAACACACTTCAGCCTGGTGGAACACTTTGAGCTGTAATCTTTATGGTAGATGTAAATGTAGAGAGGCTATTTCCCTTGGCAGCCATGCTCATCTCAGCTCACCACTGCGATTCCAGCCACCTAAGCTGGCGTCTTGCTTCCTCAGTAAACTAAACAAAAAAAATTCAGCAACCAAACCTAAACATAACTCTCATCTTGTTTAACTCAAATTTGGTCCAGAAGCTGTAAGTATTCATCAGGGTTGTAAAATACCATATTTTGTCATTTCTAGTACACCCAATGATTTTTACATGTTAATATCTCTGAAAATGGAATGCATCTTACAATTTATGGCATCTCTTAATTGCTGTCAGTCAGAAGACAATAATGACTTAGTTATCACTGCCTGAGCATATGTGACTTTGGTCATAGCTGTTTATATTGGCATTACTTCAGTTGAGTTAGGAGTATTTTGGGGATAACACATGTTGAGTTTAATTGCTTTTTAAATGTCTTATGATTCATCATTAAAACAAAAAATTTTTTATGTACAGAAATTTATGGAAATAGAGCATCTGGACATATAGGGATAACATTTTTTATTCCTGTTGGCCAGATAAGACAATTTCATTTGCTTAAAATTCTTGTCAGCAAGAGTCTTTATTTTATTCTATGTATAACATACTACCCCCAAAACTTAGTGGCCTGAAACATCAAATATTTGTTATCTCATGCAGTTTCTGAGGGTCATGAACCTGGGAGCATTTTTGTTGGGTAGCTCTTGCTCAGTGTCTTTCAAAGACTGCAATTACGCTTTTAGCCAAGGCTGTAGTCATGTGAAAGCTTGACTGGGACTGGGATGTGCTTGCAAGATGGCTCACTCACATGGCTGTTGGTAGGGGCCTCAGTTTCTCACTATGTGGGCATCTTTATAGGGCTGCCTGAATGCTTCCACAACATGGCAGGTAGCATTTTCCAGAACAATTGATCTGAGAGAGATAGACAGACAGACAGACAGACCAAAATGGAAACCATGCAAACCACATTGGTTTTTTATGACCTAGTTTCCAAAGTCCTACACTGTCACTTCTGCTTTATTCTGTTCACTAGAAATGAGTCATTAAATCCAGCACAACCTCAAGAGGAGGAGAATTAGTTTCTACCTCCTGAAGGGAGAACGATCAAAGAATTTATGGACATATTTTTAAATGGCCCTAATAACTGTCTATTAATACCTGTTAAGATTGAGAAAGTTCTGGCAGAATGAGCATCAGAAGCTTGGAATAAATACTGGAGCATTCTTTTAAGAAATGATGCATATACCAATACCACCAAAGAATAGTATTTTGTGGCAAAACACAGAGTTTTGATTGTTTAAGATTTAAGAGTTTAAGATTGATTTAGAAGAGTCATATTCTGAATGTGGAAATATTTAGGACTATATTACACAATTTATTTTGTACATAGTTTCCTTCTTGTCTATGCATAAGAATCACGTCATAAAAATTTTTGTGTAAATAACTATTTCCATAAATATAAAATAAAATTCTACATGATAAACAAATGTGTTATAATTTAATTAGGAGTATTTTTTCTTTCTTAATGGTAAAATTAATGGCCTTTTAGATCCAATGGGATTTGGTAAATGTCTGTGGTAGACTGCATCTTTGGCTCCAATTCGTCAGTATTCTCTATATCCACACCCTTTGCTTGTAACTATAAGGTGCCCACCCATATACATGAATGACCTGCCCTGCTCCTTGGCTCTGGGTTTTATAATGTGACTTGATTTGCTTAATAGGATATTAGCAGTCATGAGGCAAGCGAAGGATTGAAAGTGTACACGCAAGTTTCCATTTGCTTCCTTCCACCTCTGCCACTGTCATGACAACCTGCCGGAATTATCCTGCTGGAAGATGAGAGAAAAGTGGAGCAGATCCAAGTTACCCTAAAGGCCGCAACTAAAGGCAGCCTCTAACGTTTGACAGTCAGCCTTCTCTCAAGCGAGTGAGAAAGCCCAGTTCACATTAGCAAAGCCACATTTCTGATCTACTCCTGATCCTGATGTGTGAGCAATTAATGTTTATTGTTACATGTCACTGAGGTTTTGTGGTTGTGTTTCTGCATTATTATTGTGGTGATAAATAACTAATATAGTTCACTTAAAATGGTGTACGTGTTTTCACCACTTTAATATGGTATGCCCCTTCCCATTGATTAATTGGCATGATAATCTATGTGGATAAGATTTTCCACTGAAGTTCTTAAATCCCTTGAAAACTTGTACTATGTCTGGATATACACATCATTATTTCTTAGAAATAATGAAAAAAGTGTAGACAAGACTGCTTGACAGTGGGTTTCTCCTCACCTTTCATCATTGAAAATGTTATACATTTAAATGTAGTAAAAGGAAGATTTCAGCGCCAACAGACCCTTTTCCTTATTCTTTTACATTCTGCTATTGCATTCAGTTCAACTAAATCAGCTCTACCTGACCAAGGATAGGTGACTTTGAGTTGACTGTGAATGCTAAGCTCTGTTCTAGATATAAACAGACAGCTATGCAATCACCTGAATTAAGATTTTTAGAAGCCCTAAATGCTAATTTGCATATATCTGGTGAAAAGTCATGGTGGGAGAGGAAATTTAAGATTTTGGGGGAATATATTAATACTATATGCCAGGCATTTTAACTCTATCATCTTTTTTTTTTTTTTTTTTTTTTTTTTTGCGGTACGCGGGCCTCTCACTGTTGTGGCCCCTACTTTTGCGGAGCACAGGCTCCGAACGCGCAGGCTCAGCGGCCATGGCTCACGGGCCCAGCCGCTCCGCGGCATGTGGGATCTTCCCGGACCGGGGCACGAACCCGCGTCACCTGCATCGGCAGGTGGACTCTCAACCACTGCGCCACCAGGGAAGCCCCTATCATCTTTTTAACTCATAGAATTTCAGGAAGAATAAGTGGAGTGGAGAATGTTTTTGTCTGTTCAATACCCTCCTTCTGTTAATAGCACCTGATATTTCTTTTAGGGGAATCATCCCTTTCCACTCCATGTGGCCCTGGTGGAATTTCTATTACAGTGCTCTTGCCACCTTCCAGTTATTCAGAAGGACAGGCAGGAGGCCAATGATGGCCCCTGATGGCCAACCTCCTGGGCATAATATGAATCTTTAATGAGATTTGGTATCTGTATTAGGTCAGAAAAAGAGTCCCTATTTCTTTGGGGCCACCAGCCAGCAGAATGTAGGCTTGGAACAGTCAGCACCCGTGATTCCTGTCACAAGGAGATAGCCTGTCTAAAAATGAAACGTGTGCAGAGAGAACTAGAATCAGTGGATGGAGAGACAGTCTGCTGAGAACATTATTTAAGCCTTTAAATCCTGCCCTTATATCTCGCAGATGCCATTATTTGAGCCAATAAATTCCTTGTTTTACTTAAGCTTATTTGAGTTGAGTATCTGTCATTTGCAACTGAAAGTATTCTGAATGACTGAAATGTGTTATCCTCACTTTATGGGAAAGGAAACTTTCTTCCAAATGTCACATTACTTGCCCAAGGTCTCACAAGGTATCTCACAAGGTAATAACAGAGTTAGAACATGATCACAGATTTGTCCAATGCCCGTGATCTTCCCATAACTGAATTTTAAAAGTTTTTAAAATGTACATGCAGTAAAACTCACCCTTTTGTTGTACAGTTGTATGAGTTTTGACCAATAGATTTTCATCACTGCCATCAGTTTTGCACCCCCAAGACTTCCCTCATGCTGTGCCTTTGTAGTCAAACCCTCCTCCTACTCTTAATGCTTGATAACCACTGACTTGTTCTCTGTCCCTAGAATTTTGTCTTTTCCACAATGTCATATAAATGGAATCACACAGCCTTTTGAATCTGGCTTCTTTTCATTTAGTGTAATGCATTTGAAATCCATCCATACTGTTGTATGTTATCAACATAAATGTTTTATGAAAGCATGCTTAGAGCAGCTTTTCAATCATATCCTCATTAGTGTGAGTGGGGCATATACAGGTTTTAAAAAGATGAAAAGAATGTATACTGGGTTGAATAATATTCTACCAAGATTTATATTCAGCTGGAATCTATTTGGAAATAAGGTCTTTGCAGATGTAATCAAGTTAAGATGACGTCAGACTGGATTAGTGTGGGCCCTAATCTAATGACTGGTGTTCTTATGAGAAGAGAGAAATTTAGACATAAAGATACAAAGGGAGAATGTCACATGACAATAGAAGCAGAGATTGGAGACATGCAGCTGCAAACCAAGAAACACCAAGAATTGCCTGCAACCACAAGAAGTTACAAGAGAGGCATGGAACAGACAGACTCTCCCTCGATAACCAACCTTACTGACACCTTGATTTCTGACTTCCAGCTTCCAGAACTGTAAGACATAGATTTCTGTTATTGGAAGCACTCAGTTTGTGGTCATTTGTTGTGGCAGCCCTATGAAACTAATACAAGAAGGTATGAAGGTATAGGGGATTTCTTTTAGGGCAGCTTCGATCAGGCAAAAGAGCTTGACTGAGGAGATAGGATAGATGAAGACCAAGTTCTTTCACTTTGCAGTTTTGCCTTAGGATGAGCCTGACTGAATTCTAGAGCCAAACTGTAATAGAATCATGGGTACTGGTATATTTCCTCAAGCATCAAATCTATTACTAGTGACTGAAAAGTGAAACCTGTTTTTAAAATATGATAAACAATGTAGAAACCTAATTTTGGCCTCCCCATCAACTAATTTTGAAGTCAACTCATTCAAAACCGCCATGTTTCCATTGTGAAGAAAAAAAGATGTTCAAGTTGGGGAGGGGGCACCTTTCATCAATCTTTTTATTAAGCATCTCCAGAAGATTAGAGACTCAGGAAATTAGGTATTAAAATTTAATTAACTTTCCAAGTTACTTGAAGAAAAAAGAAAGAAAAAAGTAAAATCCACATTCTAGAGAAAAAAATCTTCTGAAGTGCATTTCAGTCTGCTGCTTGGATTTTAGACACAAACAAATTAGGGGATATTTTTAATAGACAGAAAGTATGTAGCCTTTGATACTTAAGATGTAGAAGCAAAAGAGAGCAAATGAACAAATTAGCATTTTAGACAAACCAAGAGAATGGATTTTTTTCTAAGAGATATTTAAATTATGTATCCATGATGTTAATATTGTTAATTAAGTTTAAAACATCAGTTAATCTACCTTGTAATAATGATGAAAATCTGTGATTCTCAAACCTGGCTCCTTTTCAGACACTTCTGAACAACCTAGAAATATCCCTATGCCTCACTGCCCAGATTCTGATTTGCTAAGTCTGAACTAACACCTAAGGAATTTATTTATTTTTTCAAATTCTCCAGGTTATCCTGACGGACGACCAGGTTTGAGAACAGCTAACATGGAAAATGCTCTCACAGAAAGAAGCTTTGATCTCCCAAAGCCTGAAGAATTAGAGATGGGGTCAATCCAAGGTCAAATACCAAAAGCAAAATATTAGAATGGAAGTAATATAATCCTTAAGGTCAAGAAACAGAGGCAGGGTCTAAAAGGGAAACCAGGATGCAGGGTGGAAGCAAGCTTCATGAGACAGGAAAGGAGGTCAGAATGCCAATGAGAAATCACAATCAGAACACAGGGGAGGATTGTAAGCCAGAAACACAGGAAGCTCTGGCATTCAGAATTTGGGGCTCAGTCTGGCTCAGGACTCAGACAAAGCTTTCCCTGAACCAGATTCCTGTCTGTAGAGTTATGCTTTTATGTAAATTCCTCTATTAAGAGTATCAGTTCATTCAGGGTTGATCTAGTCTATTTTTTTTTCAGCATCTAGCAGCTCGCTTTAGTGTCCAGCATTAGACTGAGTGATATGCACTGACCTCTCCATAAACTGAAGTTATCTTCCAGGCGAGAGTATTTCACTGTAATAATGCCTGTGTGTGTGTATGTGTGTAGCTCTATGTTTGTGTGTATATTTTTTGTAGAATGCTTCAAACATTGAACTGTTGTTTAACATGTAATATTTTTTTCCCATACTATTAAACTTTTAATGAAAACCCTCTAAAAACGAATTTTCAACTTCAGGTAAATTGAAAGGACAATTGTTATTTCTTGGGTAACAGTAAGACATTTATTTCTTTATAATTTGTTTTCATTCATAAAAAGGACAAAGCACAGTCCTATACTACTCCATTGAAAAAATGATAAAAAATAACTAAAAAAATCAATTCAATATTTATCAGTATCAAATAAAACTACTATCACCTTTCCTTGAAATACAAAGAAACAACAGATGTATCTATATCTATATAAAGTTTAACTAAGAATCTTGCGTCTTAAAGCAGATGATACATTAGTTAGTTTGACAACAGTTTAAAACTGATGGTCCCAGTCAAATTTGTACACTTGTATGAGGAAATGAAAAGCTTGAGTTATCGGTGTATGAGAGATTTTAATCTACCTTATCTCTGCCACAGATTTAAAATTAAACAAACAACCTCCAAAGTCTGTTTTCTTCTTACCTTTCAGAACCATTTCATGCAAAACCAGTTTTGCTCTTTATTACCATACATTAGAAAATAAAAGGCAAGCATGCATTTGGCAAAATATTTAGTTGTTGACTATATAAAAATGCCCAACATGGGTCACATTGCAAAAGGAAAACCCCAAAGTGTAACAATGAAAACACAAACATTTGTACAGAAGGCTCACAGAGTATTCGTTTCCCTAAAGTATGAAGATATTTTGTTTTTTTTTTCAAATAATTAAATGTTTTATGAAATCTGGTAATGATCTCAAGACTGTTGACATACTTCCACTGGAGAATCATCCCTTTCACTTATTTTTAAAAAGTTTCATTTTATAACAAAGAGTTAAATGTAAACTAATGAAATATTTATTGGTATTTTCATAATGAAAACTCTAAACATTTATACATAGATATATAGTACAAAAATTATACAAATTAAAGAAAGGGGGGTAAAATAGTAATAGATCTATTTTGCTTCCTGTAAATATTTTTTTTATGAACCGTAAGGTATCCTTTCTAAAAAGATAAACTCTATCTCTAATTAGCTAGCAAGGTTGTGCTAACAAAATAGGATTATACCTCTTGAAGCATCAGACATTGCACTATTTCATAAGCCAGCTAATCCTTTATTACTCGATTTCTTTCACATCCACACTCAAACACGTTTCCGTGCACACCATGGAGAATGAAGAAATGTGCATCTTCCTTTTCACAACTTATAAAAACCTAAAGCACCAACACTTGGCAGACCACTGGACAGACACGTTATTTGTCTCCTCCCGGCCTTCCAGTTTTGCATACTCTTCAAAGTACCATTAGCAACATCTTGATTTGGTATTCATAGCCAGTTTTCGGTATTGCATTGAAGCAGGAAATGAGTTTAAAACTAAATTAAAAAAAATAGGGAATACTGTAGTTTTTCCAAGCTACAGGTGATTTTTTGATTCCATACCTTTAATAAAGAGAGGTTTTACTTAGAATGAAGCACAAAAACAAAGTCACTAGAATATTAGATAATTCTGATATTCACTTAACTGTCATTTATTCCTAACTGTGCAAAGACTGTCACATCTCAATTAAAAAATGGAAGCACTCTACTTCTCAAAATTCATCATTTCACGTATGAATAAATACAGCAACATGATGATACTCTAACACAACAGCTGTGATTTTTTGAGGTTTGAAATTGATGATAAGAAAAGCATAAAATAATGTCAGAGTAGAATACAAAAGTAAAAAAAAACTTCACGTAGTATATTAATTTTACTATTAAAAAACTAACTTAAAAGTATTACTGATTCTGAAAACCAAATATTTAGAAAATTACTTACTTCCAAAATAAGAATACTGAAAATAAGTTCTAGAATTTGGTTTTCAATATTCAAAATCATCCAACTCATTCAGTAGAATGTTTTGGTATTGGAAATTATGTTAAATGCTTTAGTTGTACTTTTTTTTTTAAGAAAACTCAAAATGCCATGAATGATAGGGGCCATTCAAAAATATGCAGGACCCAAAACAGAGAGGATAGTACAAGAGACTGTATTACTCTTACATTTACCACATACGATCAACGTTTCAACCTCTATTATATGTCACAACTTGTTATTAAATTTAAAGCACCTGTGTATGGTGATTTTACTTTCACTCTACAGCCTATGGTATTGAATTGAACACTGTAAATTGTCCCATTGGATTAAATCATGCAACTGTCACAGAATTAGGTTAAGTGGTTTATAAGGCATATTGGAACGAGTTAAAAATCATTTTATATCCATTTAAAAGTTTATTCTTTTGGATGAAGGGGTTCCTGAATGCCTCAGTCATAACATATGCTGTAAATCAGTTGGATAGTTTGTTAAAGTATAATTTATTTGGCTTAGGATGAAGTTGCAGGAATTGGAAGGAATTGTAGTCATCACAGAGATGGAGGGTGTCCTCTGAGCTGGGCTGGGAGCAGCAGTTCTCATGCCACATTCAGAATTCCAAGTACACAAGGATGCCAAGGGCAGGCAGCAGGGAGCCAAGAAGACATGGTGATAGGATGGATGCACCTATAAGGTAAACCAAAAAAGTGCATATTATTTCATTGATAACAGTCACTGTTGCTCATTTACCCTGCTATGGGTATTATGTAACCCTGAAACCCAAGTGGTTCCTTTAAAAAAATACTAGCTTCACTTAGTCTTAAGTGACTTAAGAAAAACAAAAATGTCTGATCAAGGATTTTGTGTGTGAGACTGTGTGGACTGTTTATACCAAAAGTTCATAAAAATCATTTAAGATAATAAGATCACAAATGTTTCTGTTTTTCCTGTGATCCAGCAGTCCCAAACTCCTACCAGAAGGCACTAGGTCAGGAAACATGTATAAATAAGTGAAAAATCATAAGTAAGCTGTGAAAAAATAAGATAAAGAGATGCAGCAAAAATGCTAATAATGTTACATGGGGCAATGACATCATAGGTATACTGGAAGATCCTACATGAATTCATATCCTAATGGTTTTAAAACATTTAGGGGCTTATATGCAACGATTTTAGAAATGTATGCGGTACGCGGGCCTCTCACTGTTGTGGCCTCTCCCGTTGCGGAGCACAGGCTCCGGACGTGCAGGCTCAGCGGCCATGGCTCACGGGCCCAGCCGCTCCGCGTCATGTGGGATCCTCCCGGACCGGGGCACGGACCCGTGTCCCCTGCATCGGCAGGAGGACTCTCAACCACTGCGCCACCAGGGAAGCCCTAGAAATGTATTTTTGATAATAATAAATAATCTATTCAAATTTTTATCTAAAGAACAATTGCCCTGAGAGATGTTATGTAAATGAAGAATAAAAATGATGTAATATTCTACAGACTTAAATTATGTCTTGATTGCCACCTAGAAGGGCTCTTCCTGTGTCAGGTAAGTTTATGGGTCCAAGTCCGGCTTCACTGGAATTCTTGAGAAAGGGCTGAAAAGTGGGACCAAGAAGGTACACTCTTCCTTTCAACTCTCCACAATTATTAGGTGCTCTCTTCAATGAGCAAAAAATACAGTCAACAGCTTGTAAATATAATAGATTTGTGTCCATTTTTGGAAGTTTATTCTCTAAATTTGAAACTTTAAATCATTGTTATCTACTATATCAACAGTTGCCTAAATAGACCTTTCTTTGGAATATGCCTCTACGTTTAGGAAGATTCAAGGCCATTTCTCTCGAATTTGGTCATTGAAAGCACAGTCATACTCCCTGTAAGGTGGAAGATGATTGTGTCTACCTGCATTCCGTTATTGCCCTGTTAGCAGCATTCAGTGCTGCATGGAAAATATGAGAGAAAACATTATCAGACACTGATAAAGGGGTTCTTAGAAATGAGCAGGACAGTGAAGGTAAAGTAAGGGCAGAACAGCAAGCACTATATAAACAGCCCTTGAGTAGCTGCTTATAGCCTCTTTATGATAATGCATAACGGCATTATCGGTAGCAATGATGACACAAATAATGACCATGATAGCTGCTATTCACTGTCCTACAGCCACAAGACAGACACCACACTGGCCATTTATATGTATTATGACATTTATACAATAGATTATGATGGCAGATCTTATTTTCCTGACTTTATAGATTATGTAACTCAGATTCAGGTAAAATGACTTGTTCAAGGCCAGTGGCTAGTAGAAGGCAGAGCCAGGATTAGATCTCAGATTGGCCTGGCTCCAAAGTCTATCCTCTTTCTACCTCTCTGCCACCTTCTACAGATTGCTTTGGAAAGGTACCAGTTCTGGAAAAGCATTAGGACACTACATCTTGCACTTAAAGTGTCAAGGCAAGGGCACAGGAGGAAAATAAATGACGTACGGGAAAGCAGAGCACCTAAGCTGTTTCAAAGTGTCTTTATTCTTGTAGTATTTTTCCTTCTATTTTTCTACACAGATATTTTAAAACTATGCCACAGCCCATATATTATTTTATTCAATAAGATGACCAGTAACAAACCTTAATCACACAGAAAAACATTAGCCTTCAATGTTTGACCTAATTTAAATGATCTTTCCGGAAGACCTTTGTCTGAGAATGACTGCAGGGTCTCTGCAACGCTCTGTCTTTGACCACGAATTACATCAGTGATGGGTACACATTCATGTATTTGCCTGAATATGTGGGTTGACTAAGTACAAACTGTGGCCACGGAAAGAAGGTTAGTCAATTGTGGATGCCATTTTGAAGTTTTGGTGTTACTATGAAAACCAAACACAATTTCATAATTTGTGGCTTCAACATCAGGATATTTGATTTATTTAAAATAAACTTCATGTTTATGTGTGCTATATTTAATTCCTCTAATGGCTCAAGCTTATGTAATTGTGGTCTTCATCTTCAATTCTCTTCCACATTGCAAACACAAATTAGAGACCTGACTGATTTACTATTTTAAAGTCATTTTAAATGTGGGATCCCTATATTCTTGAGGGGTTTTAAACATATATTGGTTGTCCATCTAACAAAATGTACATCAAGCATAATTTCAGTACTTAACATGGTATGTAGTAAACATATATTTTGCTTTTCACATAGCTACTGAATATCAAACATGAAAAAGTCATCAGTCTGGTTAATTACTTTTGCCTATAAGAACAAATGTAAGGCCAATTTAGAATACTATGTCTCTTCCATTGGATTTCTTGATTTTTTTTTTTAACCTAAACTGCCCAGATTTATTTTTCCCTCAGGAAGGATTCCTGCTAGAGGGAATTATATATTGAGAAGAGACATTTAATTAAAAGTTAAGCAGTGCTTAACAATCTCTCCAGGTTTTATGCTAAATAGACAGCCACTCTAGTCAGTTTTTAATACAAATCTCTTTTCTGATGCTTAAGTTTAGATACCATGGTCCAATCCAAATTGCTAATGTTTACTATTAATACCTGGAATTTTCTCCTTGTGGTGTCATGTTTATGATCACACCTGTTAATATCTCTAGCTTGTGAACAACTTCAGGACAGAGAATATATCCAAATCATATTTTCAGCTGTGTTGTCTAATACCAAGCCCAGCAAATAGTGAGTTCTTGAACCATAAAGTGATAATATGAATAATTCTTCCAGTTAAAAGCCCTGAACCTTTTCTGATTGCAGAGCACAAGGTGGGAGAGAAAGTGAAGGGGTAGGACACCGGGGGTTTAAAGAAGACAAAGGCAACCACTGTGACCTGCATCTCTTATCAGAGAGATGATATTAAAAATCTGCAGTATCAGAAAGGCCTTATTTTACTGCTCAGCCCAAGGGGTTCTCCAACTTGTCTTGACAGGATGTTACTTTGGATTCCTTCAAAGCCTTATAAACATGGGTTGAGGGAAGAAAGCGTTTTGATAAGATGATTGATTCCCATGCCTAGGGGTATGCTTCATATATATTAGGTGTGTTAGGTATACGTCAGTGGGTGTTTGCTGTTGAAATTTGTCGAATTCACTAAAACTCCTGCTGGGATAGCAGCAAGTTTAGAGAAATATAAGAGTAAAAGTCTGTTTGGGATTGAGAGTAAAAATCAGCTCAGAGAGAAAAAGAACAAAGTCACCTGCCTTTATTCAGTTTAGTAGTATGACAGACACAGATAATGCCAGCTTGAACTTAAATGGAGACACTGCCAAGGTCATGCAGCAGCTGGAAAATGCACAAATGACCCCTTCATTGAGTGGCTAGTACTGTGTTACCAGTGATACTCCATATCTGCTTTATTTACTCTTCCCATCTTTTACTAGGAGCACCCAATTGTTAAACTACTCTCCCCTTGAGACGGCTCCCAACCCTAGTTAATTCCTGATACTCCTGCCCTCATCTTAGAAACAGCAACTGATCCAGAACTGATTGCTTCTTCCCTTAGACGTTCCTCTGGATTCTTCAGTAAGAACTCAAACCTTACATAAGATGTTTCTCCTTCCCACTTGAGTGGTGTTCCACGACTGCTCTGGGGTACGTTTCCTTGTTACATCCAGTCAATTACAGGTAGTCCGACTATCTATCAGACTACAGCTTTGTAATTGGTCCTTGGTTGTTTAGATTTTGAGAACAAACAGGCAAATATGAGGGTCTGTAAGCAGGTCACTGACCTAGCAGGAGATGTAAGGGAATACTGGGAATAGTGTAATGGTGCTCTAGAGCCAGGCAAAGAAAGCAAGAGTCCAAATACTACCTCTGCCTTTTATTGGCTAGGTCATCTTGAGCATGTTCTTTAATATTTTTATGCCCTAGTTCCTTCAAGTATAAAACAGGGGTAATATATCTCATGGCTTTATTGTGAGTATGAAGATGTGTATCAATGGTTCTTATATATATTTTAGCAGCAAAACCTTTCTTCAGAAACAATCATATGTGGAAGCCCATTTACTGAACAAGCAGGGAGAAGGGATGCTTTATTTAAAGATGGGCCTGGGGCAGGAGACCACAGATTTGTTGCCTTCTTTATGTTCATGCTTGTACCTGTACTCCCCCAAGCCCATCACTCCAGGCAATGTGTAGGGCTCTGCTTATCACAGTTTGAAAACAGCTGCTTTATGTAGAGCACTTCAAAAAGTGCATAGCTGGTAGAAAACTTCTGTAAATCATAGTGATTCATACTACATTTGCTGTTGTTCATCTCTTTATACAGTCCTACACTGTATTTTTTGAAAAGTAGTTGGATAAAAACAAAGCAAAACAATAGATAAAGCAGGTGTCCCCTGCAGACAACTTACATTTGAGACCTGTATGTCTACTTACTGTTCCCCAGTCACACATTGTGTCCTTTTAGATCACAAACATTCCTGAAATGTCCTTTCACCTATCAACACGGGGCATATTGGACTTTTCTGTAGTAGTCTAGCTCAAGTTGATCTCCTCTGTGACATGGTAGTCTGGGATCTTTGGTTTTAAGTAACTGGAGCTCAACTGAAGAAAAAGCTGATCTTACACTGCTTTGGGACAACTAGAGCTAGTTAACTGAATACCTGTCTCTGCCACGTTTCTGACTTTCATGTCTTCTTCCTTTGCAGATTGCCTCACATTCTCAGACTGACTTCTCAAGATAGACAAGAGAGTCAAGTTCACAATCATACATTCTCAAGATCAAAGAGATGATATTTTTTTTTAACCCCAATTCCAGTGAGAAAACTCTCAGGAAACATTCTTATTTGCAAAGTCTGAGTCATATACCTACTTTCAGACCAATACTGTGGCTGAATTAGTGCATTTGTGTGATTGAACTAGCTTGGAACAGGTTCCCATCCCTCAACCAATCACTGTGGCCAAGAAGGAAGGTAGCTTAAGAAGACCTCAACACTTTCTGATCTCAGATATTGATTAGGAGCTTTGTTTTTGGAGTTAGCCTGACCCGTTGGCAATTCTGGGTCTATCATTTACTGGCTGTGTACCCTTTGGAAAATTATTTGTGTCCGTTTACCCATTAGATTGTTGTGAGGTTTAAGTGAGAAAATGGCACTTATTTTCTTAAATTTTGTGGCAGAAATGGGTGAAAACAAAGGTTAAAGGAGGAAGGGCTGTTTTTTACTTTCAGATACTGACACATAACTTAATGTATGAATGAATTTTCTGACCAAGAAAATTTTTTAAAAATTCATGTACTCTAATTTTCTTGCAGGACTTAACACTTGAAGGATGTGAAGCCATTGAGGCAAAAACAAATACTTCAAAATTTGTCTTGACTACTGGGATTTTACAGAATGTCTGAGACAAAACGATTATAGATTCGTTATTGGTTAATTCATTTCTGGAATTTCTATCTTATGTCTCTTCTCCCTTTCATATTTTTTTTCGTGATTCCCCCCACCCTTTTCCTGATTCCCACCTGATTTTTTACCCTTGACTAGAAACTGGTGTAGAATTTGGAATAAAACTCCTGTAACTCAGTGAGGTTAATGTTAAAATTTACTTTGGGCCATATATCAGAATTTTTATTTTTATAAATTGTCTAATGCTTATTAAGAATTAAAAGACATATCTTTTTAAAAAGTTAGTTGGCTCTGCTTCTAATAGGTCTCTTGGGGAAAATGTTGTTACAGTTTTCAATTTTAAATCCATTATTATAAGCATAACTACCTGCCTTTGACAAAATGGAGTTATGGATATTTACCCCAATCGCTTTTAAGAGTTTCTGGAAAAGACAACAAAAGAGAAATCAGAAAATAAAATGGATTTTTTCTTTGAGATACAGCAGACTTTTTATATTTGATGATTTTTTTGGTCTTTGATATCTATTATATTATAGTGTCTATGTGTATCAGCTTGCTTATTCTGTGTTTGAGAATTTTATCTCCTTATGCTTCTTTGAGATAGCAAAATACTAAGCTATGTGAAGAAGAAAAAAAAAGATAATTTAAGACCTATTTGCAGTTCTGTCAATAGCTAGTTTTGTAACTTTGGGCAAAAGAGAATATTTGGACTCAAAATATGGCTCTGAAGCTTGTGTGATCTTTGACCATTTTACTTGTCAAGGCTGTGGATTTTTCCTTCTGTAAAATGATAGGGTTCAATATTATAACTCCTTAGGGTCCTAACATTGCCATTAGTCTATGATTCTATGCAAACCATAATGTGTTTAAGAATATCAAGCATTGAGCCTAAAATTTGCAAAGATATTTGTTATATTTCCCCTTATTGATCATAAAGTTGATATTTGTTTATATATATACATTAAAAGCTTGATCATATAAGTGATAGTGGCTATGATGGTTTTTTTCAAACTGGTGAAACCCACTAACCTTGCTGCTCCTACTTATTTGGCAATTATAAATACATATGTCAAACAAAATAGTTTTTTGTGTTTTTTTTTGGCAAGGGTGCATGGTTTGCTGACAGCTTATCCTGGCAGTCATATGTTTTCCTTACTCTGGTCCTTTCCCTATCAGGAAATGTTAGATTGCGAGGATGCATTTCTTCTTTGAGAAAGGATCTAGCATCTCCAATAGAGTGATGACCAATTATTTGCTGGGAAATATAAAAGTAACTTCTAACAGTCCACTCACTAACAAATACATTCTAAATAACCTAATTTTGATATAATTTTGGGGCGAGATGAGACTATAATTCTGAGGACTTTTAAAACTGGTTTACCTACTTTTTTAGAAATGCAAGGAAGGTAAGATTTTCACAAAAGCTTGAGACTTGGCATTAGAAAGAATTCTACTTGAATACTGTTGCCCTCATTTGAGTGTGTGACCTCTGCAAGGTACTTAATCTCTCAGAGCCTCCACTTCCTTATCTGTAAAATGGGGAGTACAATATTTCCACAGCAGGGTATTTGTGATAAGTAAATGAAAAAAAAGTAAAAAATACATAGTAAATGCCATCTGATAATTGTGAATATGAAATATGAAATTTAGTGTGTTCACTTAAAAATTATTATCTAGTGAATATGAGAATACACTAAGCATGGGTGAGACATAAGAGACTCAGAACTCTCTCCTATTCTATAAAATGTTCAACATACATATATTGGATTTCATGGGTTTAATTTTTTCCTCAACTTATACAAAATCTTTAACAAATAACACTCAAGTTCTTTATTCACAAACAACCAGAGCCAGCTTATTAGATCATCTTTGCATTTGGTATTGGAAATAGCTGTTTGGCAGAATATTCCTACACGGGTAGCCCTGGTTTTGCAGAATGCATCAAACTAGGAGTGGGATCAGTTTTTCTCAACATCAATAAAATTTAGAGAGCCTGGGGACTTTCAGATGCTCATTTTATTTTGCAATATTCATAAAAACAAATATTATATTATTCCCTCCACTGCCCCAGCCTTGCCTTTCCTCAATCAGTTTTTGAGGCAAAGCGATAACAAGTAGAGCCAGAGAAAAAGTTTAAAAATTTGTGTGTGCTCCATTCCAAGGCTAATGGTTCCTCTTTAGTGCTAGGCTTGAGGGCCCAGTTGAGCACATCTATGACTAAGACTTCCTAGACAACTTCAGGAGCTACAGACACATACCCTACCAGGTTTACTTAAGAAGTACTGCTCCCTGCACCTCTCCTACATCCCCCACAGACATACTTGCTTCTTCTATAGTTTTGCCACTTTACATTTTTAGGAGAACAACTGGTGTTTTGTGGTACTGACAATGAAGAGTAGGAGTAAAACTAGTTGGTCATGACAGTCAATTTTCCTTAAACTTATCAGTGTATGTAATCAAAAGAAAGCTAAACAAAGGGAAGCAGGCAGGTATGTCTTCTTACAAAGCCCACTGAATTTTTCTTAGCTGTTCTTTTACATAAATTTGAGTAAAGGATCTTTTGCTGATTTTAATATTCATGCTCAAGATCATGACGGGCACAATGTTTGCTTGTAGGTGAGACCATGGAACAAAAAAGCCTTAGTCTATCATGCTCCTGGATGTCATGACTATTTATTCATAGAGGGTCTATTTTGTTTAGGCATCCCTAAAATTATAGGAGAGATGACGTATTTTTAGCAGGCACATATTTGCATGCCTATTTCTACTACCAATATTTGTGGGACAAATCATTCCCCAGTTGTAGGAAAGGATAGGTATTTTGCCTTTTAAATTTGCTTAGAACAGCAGGCTTTTCAAGAGGTGAGAGGATGGGATGACACAGAAAAGCCCCTGTTAAGCTTTGGCATTGTGAGCCTCAAAGTGGCAACTATATCCAGTTTCATGGGACTCTTTTGTGGGATGGAACTAGCAGCCATCTTTCACCCAGCTGGCCTACTTGGGGGTGGTTTCCAGTTCACATGTCAGGTTTTATCAAAGTATAGATGCAGATTAATTTCAATTTAAGTATTACCTCTGTTTTTCTTTTAAATCAAATCCTCATCTGTGAGGAAAACTCCAAAAATTTAAATGTACAGATAGCTATGATATAAGAATAATAAGATTTCTTTAAATCATTTATTCATAAGTTTTCTGGACAGTCTGGTCTACAGCATGTCCTCAACAAATATTTGTTCAATGGATTATTATTATTTTTTAATTTATTAAGTGCCTACTCTGTCCAGGGAACTTTTGCAACATGTTATTTTGTTTAATTCTTATAATACAGTTGAAGTATGTCTCATTATCCTCATTTGCAGATTAAAGGTCTAAGAGTCAGATTTGCCCACCTAGCACAAGGCAAAATTGGTTATTGAACTAAAACCTGGTTCTAAGCCCAGTGCTATTTTCTCTACCCCAAAGATGCTTCATGAATCCTTCTAAATATGGCCAGACAATGCAGTGGTCCAACTTTCCTTAATGTAACAAGTTGAGAGTTGGATTTTATTACCAGTATATAAACACCCCCATGTCACAACAGCCAAGGATCCTAGTCCCCCACTGGTTTCATGTAGTGGTTCAGAGTCACAAATACCTGGGAAGCTTTCCCAGGGCAAACCAGAGCAAAAGTCCCATTTGATTTTTCTTGATTCATCTTTGCTCTGGGGCTATGACAAGTGAATGACTCACCTGTTTGAGGTGGTGTTTTGTTATTTAAGATTTTCGTCCCTAATATAATCCTGAACTCATTTGTTTGTCAGACCTCGGGGTCTTACTGTAGGCCCCCTACTTACTGTAGGATTCAGTGTCATCCATCTATCAGCAAGGATTAATTGGTGCTTCTCTGTTTTTCCACATGCACATGAAGTTCTTATAAGAAACAGTCTGAATTCATTGAACCTTCAAAACTATTAAGAGGATCAAAATCAACTGAATCTTCTTTTTGTACTTCCACAGAAGAAAAAATTTCTCAGCTATTTTCACAATAGTCTGAAACATGTAAGGAGGTACTGGCTGAAATCAACACTAATTACTCCAAAGGATTTCTAAGAGTTTGTGCTTATTCAGTAGAAGATATAAAATAATTTCAATCACTTTGGATGGCATCTACATGGAATTTTTGTTCTTTTTATATATTTTTCAGAGTTCTTTTTTTTTTCCAGAAGGCTCATTCTTAGTCGTGTTTTCCTGATGCTAAACCCTGAAATTTTAAGTTCTTTCCAAATTCTTTTTAGGTTAAAAAAAGTGGAAAAAAAGAAGGTTGACTTTCATTATGTTTGTAAGGAGTTTATTTTAAAAAATCAACAGAGTAGTTACTCCTTGCTAACCAACAGGAATTCTGGGGAATGCTTTAAGAAACCATTTTGTTTATACTGAACAAGTCAAATTCTCTCACTGTGAGTGGAAATTGAAATTCATTTGTCAACATCTATATTTCTAACCAGTAATACCAGACTTCTCCCAGTCATTTCATTATAAAATTTTGAGAGTCATTATTGACTATCTCTCCATAAGACTTGTGCCTTGTGTCTCTATGACTCATGAGAGTGTGTTTTATACAGAGGGACTTTTGGATGTTGATTAATGATGATATACTAATATGCTTAAAATAACAATTAATTTTCAAGATATTGAAAGAAATATAAAATCTAGAAAGAAGTTTGAGACCAATGATTTGCTTTGACATTTATTTCACCTGGACTGTCCTACCTCTTGTTTCCCTTCCCTGGCTTTTCCGTATTAGGTTCTTCAGAGTTTGTCAGAGCACCACTTCTCTTGCCCTCTACACCATCTATTCCATCCTTATTCTTATAGCATTTTCCCATCCTTCTAAATTACTTAGCTCAGTTAATGATTGCCATGCAATCAGAATGTTAAACATAGAGTCATTTTCAAAGTGCTTTTTCCTCTCACTTGCAATACACTGTCTTGGTCACCAAGTACAATTGATTCCGTCTCCAACATCGCTCTAGAATCTCTCTGCTCCACTTTCTCTCCTGTCTCTGCCATAGTGATCCAGGACCTCGTTACCTCTTACTTAAACACAAGAAAAAGTAAAAAGATGAAAAAAACCAAAACCCACAAATCCAATCTGCCCCCTTTTCACAATCTGTATATAACCTATACTCCAATTATACTACCTCCCTCTCCTTTTTGTTTCTTGCATTAGAGACTCACTGAATGTGATGCCAATTTTATGTATTCTCAGAGTCAACACTTGTTTCCTCAAACTCATATGACCTATTACCCCCTTTTATTCCTGGAAAATGCTCATTGATCTTAAAAGTGTCATCAAGTATCATTCTTTTAGGTAACTGTGCATGAATTTAATGACTTCCTCCTCAGTGCTTGCTTGTACAACACTTAATACATTGTGCTGCCAATTATTTTTTCACCTGTCTTATTTATCTGTGACTTTACGGTTCCTTAAGAACAGAGACCATGTTTTTATTCATCTTCCAACTTCCAGGGACCAAGTTCTACCTAAGACATGTGGTGCTCAGTACAATTTTGTTGAATGAATTGAACTAGTGGTCTTGCTTCGGACCCCCCTCTGCTGTCATTCTACCCATGATCTCTCTTTCTCTAGGCATGTGTGAGAAGGACCATTCCTGAGAAAATGTGGTGCAGTGAATTTTTTTCCCTATCAAATCTCCACTTCTTTGTAGACTCAAAATCAAGCAATCATCCCATTTAACCAACATACAGTAGAGTGCTCAAGATGTAAATATGAACAAACAAGACCCTTCACTGATAGTCCATATTCTGAGGATGACTGTTAGCCAGAGGTTATTATATAATTTGGATCAAAAAGGAAATAGAATTCACTGAGAGAAATTAGCTGCATGCCAAAACTTTGCTATTTTTTCCTCTTGTGAGAGTTCTGCTAATAAACTTGTGAGCTTTTAAGTGTTATTTAACATCTTTCTTGCTTTCTGTAGTGTCTTGGCCAATTTTAAGTTGCAACTGTGTTCAGAATATAATCTTGGACCAGGAAAACAAGACTGTTCCTTTAAAGGGACATATTTAGATAATATTTTAATTTGAATACATACTTTGTGCTTTAAGAATTTTAACTTTAAATCAGATGAATTTTCCACTTGTACAGATAGAGTCTAAATAATTAAAAGAAAGTAATCTGAGTTTATTTAACTTCTTCAATGACCATTTGGATGCTGCCTCATTAGATAATGGTAGAGGCTGTGACAGGTCCTGTCTACATAGTTAACAAAATGTGGTTTGGGTTTGGCTGCTGGAAATCTCACTTCTTCCTATCTGGCATTTACTACTCATTCTGCAATAATGAATTACTTATAGAAAGACCTTGGTATTTCTGGGTGTTTTCATTTATCCTCCATTGTGCCATGTCATTTCCCAGTATCAGGTTTTTGTTAAAAATTGCCACACAAAATTAATCTTCTCTGGACATAGTATAGAGATTAAGAGTACATGTATTAGAGCTATAAATCATTTGAATCCTGGCGTCTCACTTTAACAGCAATGTGATTCTGGGCAAGTTACTTAAACTCTGATGCTCAGTTACTTCATCAGTCAAATGAGGATAGTTTTACCTAATTGTGTCTTATAACAATGAAAGGTACAGAAAGTGCATTGCTATTATATAAAAGTACATCAGAGTTGGCAGCTCTTCCTATTGAAATTACTGAGAAGTTGTTTTTCTGATCTGTTCCATTTGTCAAGGGATAGATTGCCACTTATCTGTGGTAGCTGCAGGCCACATTCCAAAGAATTCTTTACTGGACTCAGGAAGGAAAAGGTACTGGGTCAAGCCCAAACTGAAGGGGATTTGCAAGGTAACAACTAAGATCTAGAAAACCATTCAAGACTAGCCACAAGGCATCACACTGTACTGACTACAATTTAACCACTCTGGATTTCCAAGGTTGTACAAACTTGAAAATGGACCTTAGGTACTGAAGTGAGGCCTCTGCTTCTTTTAAAGAGCAGACCCTAGGCTATAATGCCCCAACTAGAAGCTGAGAAGACGGAGAAGGAAGTCACTGCTGAGAAAGGTACACAGACATGATCTACCTTGTAGTTAGAGTTACTGGATGTCTTAGCTAAGTAGGCAGTAACCATCTGGATGTGATTGAAATTTAATCCTGATCAACTCTGCTTCAATTTTTTTTTCTTTTTAAGATAGCTTCTTTAAGTTTTCATAGAATAGAAAGAGCTTAACTGCCTAATATTTGTTCATGAATTCAATTTACACATAATGAGAGCCTACTATTATTCTGCCCAGTGCTAGGGCAGAAACAGCCTTTCTTCCCCCTGGAGATCACAGCTGAATCCTAAGTCAACTACACTGCAGTGTTTTTTGTACCAGAATGCCCAAGACACCATGGAAGCAAACCTGAAATGAGGGGCAGCTGCAAGTGGTGGCACAAAAGGAGTTTTCTGGAGGAAAAGAGACCTGAGCTAAGAAAGAAGAGATGGGACAAAATATATGTATGTGCTTCACAAATGCCCTTCTATTGTGATAATAAAATATTTACCAAGAAATGCATACTAAAGACAGAGAATCTAATGAAAAATAATCCTTCATATTCAAAAGGAAATAAACTCTTATTCTAAGCCACTGCTTTATAATAATCTAATTTAACTTAGTTATAGTTAATCCCCTCAGAGATATTAATTTCCATGTCATTAATCCATAGAACACTCCAAAATTATAAAAACATGAAAATACTTTAAAATTTAAGAAGATATTTCATCGTGATCTTCTTGAACATAAATTTAATAGAAGATGAATATACATTTTGTTAGACTGTATTTCAATTATAGTTGCTCAATGTCAGAGAAGTTATTAACCTGGGAAAATAGCCACAACAGAAACATCTGCTACTTGGAAAAATGTGTAATCTTTCGTTTAAAACTGGCAATGTTGCATTCCATCTACTTTTTAAAAGCCTGAGGATAAGCCACAGAGGATATCCTCTTCACTGACCATATAGCATATCGGTATAGAAAATATACTAAACACTAGAGACGTGGCATTTTAAAAATAACACAAATAAATAGGAATTTATCAAATTTGCACAAATGCATCCTATGACTTGACAATCTCTAAATCTAAATCTAAATGTATATAAATACATTTAGTTCATCTTGTCACTAAAAAAATAATTCTCTAAATATGACATGGTAATTGATAATGTGATATGAAGACATTATTCTGTGTAAAGTACATTATTCATGTGCTGGCTGTATTGTTCACTGTAACTGCTGAAGATTAAATAAAATTATTGAGTAATTGCTATGCACTGTGATAAGCGTTCTTGCCTATGTTATCAATAGGTTAATTTTAAAGACAAGAAATTTGCTCAAGGTTAAAGTAAGGAGAGAATACCATTTCATTTCTTGCTAAAGCAAAAACTGTCTGATCATATTCTCACTGTAATTTTCCATCTTTTATCTAGCTAACGTTGCCTCATACATCTGACATGACTGCAAAACATATAATCTAGGATACTAGGCATAGACAACAATCATTAATATATAGAGAAATGATTACAATCAAATGTGCTCTAGGAAATATTTATAACACTGAATTTAATATTGCCTGTAAAGTATATGCCTTATTTTTCTTCCCAATATCAATGCTGGGACTCCTAGCATAATTTATTATTAATTTTATTAATCTCAAATTTTAGTAAAATAAATATTCATCCAGAAAGAATAACAAAGAGATTTTAAAATATGATATAATTTCAGATAATCACATAGTAATAAAAAGCGTCCCTATTTTCACTTTAATTTCTTTGAGAACAATGTAAATTTCCCCCTCTCTGAATTAGGGAACTAGTTTATAAAATTTAGATATAGAATATTTGTATACTTCTTTTATCTGACTTAAAATATTATTTAAATAAAATAACTCTGAATATAATTAATAGTTACAACTATATCTAATAGAAACTACTCCTTGAAGAATTAGAGAATAAGAAGACAATAGGGTAATTGGGGTTCTTGATTTAGTGATAAATTATATTCAATTGATAAACGGGAAAAAAAGAATTTAAAAAATCAGAGCAAGAAAACTCTATGTTAAATAATTCTCTTATTTTTTAACTGAACCTAAAGTTCTACAAAAGTGTAATAACTGAATAAATATGAGATATCTTTTTTGTAATGTAATTTAAATATACCTTAGTTTAAATATATTAATAATCATTTAAAAATTTTTGATAAAGACAGTTTGTTAATCCTAAGAAAAACACAAAATAATATGTGGCTTCAGAGAGCTGCAAAAAGATGTGTTCAACTGTCAAAATCATCCATATAAAGGGCAAAGTTATTAACAGAACCATAAAATAACCAGAGTTCCCAGAAATGAGCAGTCTTCTAAAGGACCAACTCTATGTTATCAGCAGAAAAATATATTCAGTGAAAACATAAGAGACAGAAGCTAAATAACTTATCCGTGTAGTACTTTATTCTCTACATCAAATTCACTTTGGATATCAGGTACCCATGACAATATATTTATATTTTTGGAGGATTAGGCAGCCACTTATGGTGACAGTATAAAAAGAAAGAACATGTTTTCATTTGTAAAAACCAAAGATTTCTCAAAAACCTTAGAATACATGAAGTTACAAAATTACTTGACGTACTTGGAAGAATATAAGAATCATGATGGCTATATATTTCAAACGTGATGGCATCATTTTTTTATGCTTCCAATCTTTTTTTCTTTTAAATTTATTTGCTTTATGTTTTGGGTTGCTCCTTGGATTACAATCCCTTTGCAATTTTAGAATCACATATGTCAGTTCTCCATTTGTCATGAAAATTATTATACTAAAAATATAAGCACTTTAAAATTGCATCAATTTTTCTTCATTTTTAGCATTTTTTCTTAGATTTTATTGGTTCTTACATTTTACAATACATACTTTATGACTTTATATGTTTTAAGAATTCTTTTTAACTTACATTTTAGTCATAAAGCATATACTGGGAATCAAATACATGTGTCTTATAGTTCTAGAGGGTCAGCACATGTTCTTAAGGCATTTATGATCTAAGTCTTTGAAGCATTTTAGTACATCAGTATTAATTTAGATCACTTATTTTTGCTAGTTTAATTGAAAAAATGAATATTGAGTCAAAATTCTTTGACAGTTTCTTTGGAGAATAAAACATAAATATTTACTTATGAGTTATATGCTACCTCCTTTTAAAAAGGCTTTAAGATAGTTTACAAAGATGCATAAATTATGATAAAGAAAAAATATTAATTGAGGGGAAGGGAAAAAGTTTAGGAAAAATGAGATAAAGCTGAGATAATGATACATAAATAGCAACAACATCCACTAATGCTACTATTGAAAAACACTTTACCTATATTCACCTATATTCAGTTAAAATATACAATGCCCTATGTACTGATACTTTGCTGAAGGTATGTTGGAAATATGACACTGAGTTTTGGCCAGGCAATTCAAATAGAAAAATAGATCAATCATAAAGTTGATTACCTGAAAGATAAAAACAAGTATTGTGCTCAAGAAAAGTGTTCTACTTCTGGTCCTCAGACCAGAGAAAGGATGTAGGTTAAGGGACAGTCTAGCTGGGCAGTAGCTGGGATAAAGGATGCTACACAATACTGGAAATTCATCTTCTCCCCCTCCCATCACCCCTAGAACTTCTAAAGGAGAATACTGTATTGAAGGAAGATATTGATAACCTATTTAGAGTGTGTATGTGTGGAGAATAAGGTTCCTATTAAATATGGTCCAGTAAGTAATATCTAAGGTGCCTACAGAGGACAATGGATTTATTTAGCTGTATGAATTTTTCTTGTGTGTGTGTATGAAGCATGGGGTGGTGTTGAGGAGATAAATTTTTCTAGTATTTAGACAGAAGCGTTCTTCCTTCATATACTTCCTCTAATAAGAGCTCACCTTCTCCATTAAATTGTGTACAGGAATTTGAAAAATACTGATTTAATATTAAATATCAGACATTTTATTTAAATATTTATTTATTAGCCTGGCCCAGTGTGTTCACTTCTCTAGGTTCAGCCTCACCTGAGAAAATTTTCAATCATGTTTCCATAAAAGGAGGACACTGTAGTACAGCAAAACATATCCTCAACTATCAAGGAATAATATGGTAGCAGACTTCGTGTAATTGTTTTTTGCTTTTGTTGTTTTTTTTCCAATAATGTTCCTCAATATAAGCCAATAGCACAATACCAAAGTACAATTCAATAAAAATCAATCCTATGAAGATGGAAAACACTGTCTTCTAAAGACACAGCTCACTGAAGTTTTAGATTGATCAGTTTATAAAATTGATTGGATCTCCTGAGAACGGATGGAAGGGGATATCTCCATAGCCCATGCATTCTCTACAGGGACAATATGGCTTCCACGGAGGTGAAAATTGGTTCTTGTGAGGTGAAAAACATCTGGGCTATTATGTATCTCCAAAGGGAGATACATAAACAGATATGCAGTATTTCTGTGGTATTAAAATTTCATGGGTGGCAACAGCTGCTAAGAAAAAACATGTAAAAAGGCTTAATAGGGAGAAAAATAATGAAAAAAGATTGAGAAACTCTGGTACAGAGTATTATCTCTCCCAATCATTCTTCTGTTTGGAATTGGGTGGCAAAGATGTAAGGTACATGAAAATAGATTTTTATTTATTTATTTATTATTTATTTATTATTATTTATTACTCACATAAAATATGGACACTATTGTTCCCACTCTACATGTAAAATATAGAAAATACCTATGCTAAATAATCAAGCTATATAAATAATAAAAATATATACAAATATATAAAAATATTGTAGGCCTCTTGATTAGAGGAGTTAAATTTGCAAATTTGCAAGATATTTGAAAACCAATTTAAAATCTCACAGAAACAGATTTATGATTTATGAACTAGAGAGTTAATGGCAATGACCAAGGTTGACAAAAATCAGACAGAATATAAGTATGAATATGATCTAGTCCCACCTGAGAAGATGAAAGTCATTGGAGGTTTTTGCACAGATAAGACCTGACATATTTTAAAAGGTCGTTCTGCTGAGAATGAATTGTAGGGTTGTAGCTAAATGCAAAGCAGAGAAAACAGTTGGATGGCTAATCAATAATCCTGGAGACAAAGCATGATGGCTGGATCATGATGGTGTCAGCAGAGGTGGAGGTTTCTAGATATATTTTAGTGGTAAAATGAATAGGATTTCTTGATGAAATGAAACTAGTATACAAGAGGAAAAAAGAAGTCAAAGATGACTTCCAGGAAGACTGGAGATGCATTGTTGAGACAGGTGAAAGTGTAGGAAAAGCATATATATAAAGAAAAAAGTTCAATTTAGATATCCAGGTGGAGATAGTGATTAGACAGTTGGATAAATCAGAGATTTATGTTTGAGAGTTTTTAGCATTTATAGCCTTGAAACAATAAGATTACTTATGGACTAAGAAGGATAGAGTTATTGGAAGGATGATCAAGAACAAGCAAAAGAGACGTAGAACAGCATCCTATTAGGGAGGAGGAAAATCACAAGAGACTGGTGGCCAGAAAGCCAAGAAGGAGAAAGTGATCAACTGTATTCAAGCTGCTAAGAAATGAAGTAGGAGAGAACTAACTTCTGCATTAAAAACATGAAGGTCATTGGTGATCTTGACAAGGGCTATTTTGATAGACTGTTGGGAGGATGCAAATTCAAAACAGGATTTGAGAAGGGGAATTAGAAACACTGAAGAGGGACAAATTATTTTTTGCATTTTGCTCTATAGAAAATCATAGAACAATGCATTAGTTACAAGGGGAGATTTTCCTTTTTTCTTGTTTGTTTGTTTTTGTTTTCCCTTAACAATGGGCAATATTGCAGAATGCTTGCACAGTGATGAGACAAATCAAATAGAAAAAAGAAAAATGATGCAGAAGAGAAAAGAAAGAATGGCTGAAGCAATATTCATGAATTAACAAGAGGTGATGGCATCTGGCTCACATGTGGATGGATGCCCTTAGATAAGAATATGGAGCTCAGCCAGGGCATTAAGAAGGAAGGCAGAGCACATGGACACATATTTATGTGTTGGTTGCTTCCAATTCATTGTATTTTCTCAGGGAAACAGGAAGCAAGTTATTGACTAAAAAGAGAAGATAGGAAAGATAATTTGGAAATTTAAGGAAGGAGAAGGAGGTATGTAATTGTTGTCTAAGGGAGAGAAGAATAAAGGTATTAGGAAAACCTAGTGGAATGGCCCAGCAGCACTGTGGGCCCACTTGACATGGTCATGAGTTCAAGGTGTAACCAGTCTTAATTTGGGTTATTTTTCTCTAGCCACCATTAAATGTGAGAGTGTAGGTTTTGAGTAAGTGGACAGTTAGATTTAATCCACAATTTTTCCAAGTGAGTATGGTGAAGTGAGAGAAGTAAAAGGGTACCGGTATGTATGCCAAGGATTAATGATAATTTATGGCTGTGAGATTTCAGCTAGATATGGAGAGATTGAGAAAGGTAGGGGACATAGGAAAAGTGGTGAGAGGGTTTGTGGTTCCTGGTGGGTCAACATTTTTCAGGAATCTGAGTACTAAAAAAAGTGAGAAGAAAGATAGGTATCTTTCAGAGATGAGAATATTTGAGACTATGAAGACAGCAATGATAAGGGTAAAAGTGGAGCCATGGCAAGGACAACACAAATTGGAGTAAGTGTTTCAAAGAACTGAGAGGTCAGTGTGATGTAAGGATCATCAACATGTATATGGAAATCAGCAAAAGGTAGGAGAGAAGTAGTGTTGGAGAGAGTGCCAGTGATCTGTGCACCAAAATCTTCAAGGAATGAGTAGGAATGATCTCAGGGACTCATAGAAAACTTCAGGAAGGGGAAATAAGTGAGAGAAGCGGATGATATGAGGTTCTAAGCAGGGAACTTGGGGCAAGAAGGAAGGAGGATACAATGGAAGCATCATCAGGAAGGAAGGAGAGCACCTATCTTGTCATGAGGCCCAGTGTTCAAGGTGTATGAATAGACTGCAGGAGGAGCAACATCATTGGGAGCGGCGGGGTGGGGGTGGGGAGTAAGGTTTCTGATAAATTAAGAAGGTGAAGGAAACATTCAGTGAAGAGATGAATATTATAGGAGACTACTGATGACTGATAATGAATTCCAGAGGCAGAGTAGGAAGGTTTTAAGAATTAAGTTTGGACAGAAGTGATGCCAGAAAATGGGGCACAAAGTAGTATTAATCTGTTAGACTTGAGGGTCTCCAGGCAATAATGCTGGGGAGGTGGTGAATGTTGGGGATGGGGATTGAAGAGGAGATCTTGGTGGGAACACATGGAGTTCTGCTTGTATGCAGGCATAAAATATGAGGAAAGTTGTGTTTAATCAAAATTTGGATTCAGCCATGTGAGGAGCATAAAGAGAGAATGAGGCAAGGTACAGTGGTTTTAAATATGAACTATGGAATCTGAGCTCTTTAAGACCACAACTGAGTACATCAAGGAGAATGAGGGAAAGGAAAACAAGTGATAGGGTCAATGGCAGGTCTGGATGGGGGAAGGTGAAAGAACTGTTGGAGATGGAAGGAGATTTGAAGGAATAAACTGGAAAGATAACAGTTAGTGGTCACAGAATAAAAGCTTAAACTTAAATTTTTAATTTTTTGTAGCTATTGGTAAAGCCAAGATTTGCAAGGATTTTTGTGTCATAGACACATTGGCATCCTGTGAATCTCTGAGAACACTGAAAATAATGCTTTTACATACATAAAATACAATACATAGAGTTAAAAGGAAACACATTATATTAAAATGCATTTTTTAAATATCAAGAAGACAAATATGTTTGTTAACACATAAAATAGTGTGCTTATTAGAACATTACATAATAAGAACTAGGATACAGTTGAATAAATATATTTTTTGAAGAAGTGATATTGCAACAGGTGAACTATTATATGAGAATATCTGGGATTGTTACTGGTGACAGTGATTTGTAGCTTAAATTCATATTTGAAGAAATCATAAATTTTAGTTAGAAATTAATAAAATTTTTTATTAATTTTTTCTCAGTCAAGTTTCAGGGACCACTCAAGTTCTAATTCACATTCAAGTCTGTGAAGCCCTGCCTAGACTGTAATCATGGGTTGGTGGCTGAGGTAGGCAGAGGGCAAGATCATCAAGAAACAGGAATTAAGAGGCCAGGACATGGGAAGGATCATTTCCACACATGTTGATATCCAAAGATTTCAGAACTTCCAGGTATATCTAGACTTTGAGGCAATGACTTTGGGCTGTGTCTTGTTCCGCTACTCCTTTGTAATCTACAGTATCCTTGACTCTTTCTGAGTCCTCTGTAACCTACAACAAACACCCTTCGCTCTTTCTGCTTCTCATGGCCACGTGAGGAAGGCTGGCGATTTGCTTTAGAGATGAGAGGCAATTATTCAGGGTCTGCTTGGAGTGATAGGTTGTAGAAGAAAGACTACTGGATGGAGAAATTCATGCTCTTGGATTATGTTCCAAATGATTTATTTTCTCTTTATCTGGCTCATTTTGCAGAAGGTGTCTGTAGAAAGTGCCCTTGGAATGTCATTTGCTTCATTACATTGCTTTTATACTGTGAATAACCTACCAAAGAATCTGGCTTTTAGCTGTACTCAACTGTGAGAAGTACTTTGAGACCTAAACATTCCTTCATCAATCACTAAAGGTGGTCCCTAATGTAGTATCAAATGGACCATTTTAATATGTTGATATATCACTTTCCAGTTTAAGAGTTATATTCCCTTTCATTGGAGCATTAAAGGTTTCCTGTTCTATTTGTGAGAATTTTGCAGGATTTTATTTTTAAAAATAACAAACTCATTTTCTTTTCCAAATGGTTTTCAGATTTATGTTACAGTGAGTAAGTGTCATACCTCAGGAGAGAAAATTTAAAACCCAACTCTCTTTCTCAGCACAGACAATTGCCTCTATATTTTCCTAAGAAGTTTACAAATTTCAACAGAGCCTATAATTTTTCATAGGAAAATTAATTTTGAAATGGTATTTTAATGGTTGATGTATATATCATTTTAAGATAATATAGTTATTTTAATTCACTTATTTGTTGCTCTTCTTTCAGGAGAGAATATAAAATAATATCTTATAATTTGAGGGGAGGTACATTTATCCTAATATTCCTTCCTTAGGATCATAGAATATTTCCAACCTGTTTGAGTGTACAGAACAGATATCTTAATGTACTAGTTTAAGCCACCAATATATAAACATTCATAAAATGCAAAATTGAGTTTACTAATAATTAAAACTATACATTTAAGATATGCCATTGCACAGGATTACCCATCTTATGACTAATTTATTGATGTATAATATTATGACCCATTATAATATTTGTTGAAACTTTATATTCCACAAAACTTGGTATTATGCAAACAAGGTAAAATAAACAGATTACTATTTAGTAAGGCTGTAATTTTGCTGATACACAAAATTCAGAAAAAGAAAGCCCATTTTGAATGGACCATTGGTTCATTTTCTGAAACTTCTTCAATATACTTACATTCTTCAAAAATGTTAAATTCCTTAATTTACGACTCTATTTCGGAAAGCACTTATTACATATGGAAATCCCTTCTCAAGCTAGTTTCCAATTTTAGTTACATCAACAGTATTTCCAGATTCCATCCTCCTAGTATAATTTCCTAAATGTAGAAAATACCACCAAATGCAGCTCTTGAGGGGAAGGGATTGTCTCACAAATTTAAGTATTGTGGAGTATATAATCTAAAATGCAAAACAAAGCAAAGACATGTAGAATTCTCCTGTGACAGTAATAACTTAAACTGTTCCTATGCCTATTTACCTACTTACATGTTCTTTAACAGTGGTAGTGACAAATATATAATTTTAAGGATAAACTTGTGTTTACTGACTTTGGATTACAGTTCTCTCAACTTAGTTTATTGACATACTCTTTGGTTACTTGTTTGACATCATAAATCTTTGTTTTAGTCTCAGGATCCATGTTGGTGATCACCACTTATTACCTAAATAAAAAATAATCCTGCCTAAATTTTCTGCCTTTGAAGCTAACTTTCTATCCTTCCTATAACTTTCCTCTCTCTTCTTCTGCATTTTTATGAAGTTGCTCTTTGACCTAGTTTCTTCTTCTTCCTTTTCCTATATCCATGTTTATTTACCTCGCTATTTAACTTTTAATATTAAGCAGAAATCTTTTTCTCTTTGCTTCCTTGTGAATACAGTCTCCATTTTTTGTTCAGATGTTCATTCCTCAAAGAAGATTTTTCCATCCTCAGATTTGTGGTAAATTTTATCACATTGAGCAATCATGGAAATGCCATGTTATTTATTTAAGGGTAGACTTGTGACTCAGTTCTAGACAATATGGGAAAGATTTTCTGAGGGCCTTCTGGGAAAGGTCCTTCATTTTAAGAATAGAGTTTCAAAAGAGAGAGACCCCTTCTTTCTTGGACATCATCAGGCCTCTTTGTAATAATTCCTAGCACTGTGGCAGCCATTTTGCAACCACAGAGAGCCTTAGATGAGCCTTAGAATGAACCTGATTCTGAGACCTCCCATGTAGAGAAAGCTGGGGAGGGGGGAGGGGAAACTGGTCCTTGATTATATGTTTGAGACACTGATTTCACGAAAGACATAAGGCCTACCTATCTCTCAAGCAATTTTGAGTTGAGAGTTTGTTACTGACAGCTGAAAATATTCTAATAGATACAAACGCTCTGTCCAGCTATTTAAATTTTTCTTTAACTAAAAGTAATGAATCCTTTTTTTCCCTTGATCTCCTATTATATTAACAATAACTTTGGGCAACACAAACAACAGTCTGCTATCTCTATTTCTGTATCAGGCTGGTATGGGTTGTAGATACTTATACAATTATGCCAAGTGGTTCTCTGACAAATTTATTATCTGATCTCAGCTGGATTCTCAGTTTTGCTAGATAATTTTTTTTTAATCTATATACACCTGGATGTCTAATAGATGTAGCATGAGCTAGCATGTCAAAATATGAACTCCTAATAATTTTCTCCAGTGATCTATTTTCAGTAGATGATTCTGTTAAGAAGATATTCTGTTGGCCATTTAAGTAGATGATTCAATTGGTTAATCTAAATTCCTAAGAGTTATGCCAATTCCTTTTTCACACCCCTTATCATCAGAAAATATTATTAGGTCTTCTTCCAAATAAATCCTGCCTATAACTATTTCTCACTTCTTCTACTGTGACCACACTAGTCAAAGCTGACTTCATCTCTTACTTGGACTATCAACTTTTGGCTGCTATTTCCTGCCCTCCTTATTTTCTGATATTTACAGAGATTTTCCCCACAATTCACAAGATTTCTACTTCCTTCCAAAGAATAGCAAACATACAACTTGTATAATATAAATATAAATATAATATAAATTTGATCACATAAGTCCACATTTTAAAATACTTCAATAGTTTCTTATCACATTTAGAGTAAATTCCAAAGTCCTTAACCTTTTTATGATTCAGGTCCTATCTACCTCTCCAGACTCATTGTGCCCACTCTCCCCATGGCTTTCTCGGCCCCGGTCACACTGGTCTCCTTGCTGGAACATTGAACATTCAAACCTACTCCTTGCTTGGGGCTTTTTAATGTTCTTGTAGAAATACTTTTCTTTCCAGGTAACTGCATGGACAATTTCCTCACTTCATTTGATTTTCTTTTCCACTGTTACCCTGTCAGAGCAGGCTTTTCCTGCCACTCTTATTGAAAAACATGTTTTGAAAGGATACATGTACCCTAATGTCCATTGCAGCACTGTTTACAATAGCCAAGACAGGGAAGCAACCTAAACGTCTATCAACAGATGAATGGGTAAAGAAGATGTGGTACATATATACCATGGAATATTACTCAACCATTAAAAAGAATGAAATAATGCCATTTGCAGCAACCTGGATGGACCTGGAGATTATCATACTAAATGAAGTAAGTCAGACAGAGAAAGACAAATATCATATGATATAACTTATATGCAGAATCTAAAAAAAATATGATACAAATGAGCTTATTTACAAAATAGGAACAGACTCACAAACTTAGAGAATGAATTTATAATTACCAGGGGGGAAGGGCAGAAGGGAGAGATAGACTGGGAGTTTGGGATTGACATGTACACACTGCTATGTTTAAAATAAAATGCCTTTCCATGGGGAAAAAAAGAAAAAGAAAACATAGGCTCTAGCCCTCTTTCATCCCTCCTTACCCACTTGCCTCTGCTTTATTTTCTTCATACATTATCTGTATCTGACAAAATGTTATATATCAATAGATTGATTTTACCTCCTCCCTATAGTATGTAAGTTCTGTGTGGTTTGCTTAGAGAAATATGACTTTCACCCACACTATTTTATGGAAGTTTTTCTCTTGAAATTACCAATGATTTTATTATGGGCAGAATTTTACCCCTGAAAATTCATATGTTGAAGCCCTAATCCTTAGTACCTCATAATGTGACTGTATTGGGAGACAGAGTCTTTAAAGAGGTAATTAAGTTAAAATAGGTTATTGGGGTGGGCTCTAGTCCAATATGATTGGTGTTCTTATAAGAAGGGGAAATTAGGACACAGACCTACACAGAGGGAAGAACATACGAGGACAGAAGGAGAAAATGGCCATCTACAAGGCAAAAAGAGAGGCCTCTAAAGAAACCAAACATGCCAACACCTTCGTCTCAGACTTCTAGTCTTCAGAATTGAAAGAAAATACATTTCTGTTGTTTAAACCAGTCTGTGATACTTTGTTATGGCAGGCCTAGCCAACTAATACAGACCTATAAAATACCAAATTCAATAGTCTTTCTCCACTCTTTAATTTCATCAAACCCCTTTGTAGTCTTACAACTTTGAAATAAATTATGTAAATTAGTATTTTTAAAAATACTATTTAAAAACAACAGAAAACACCTGTACACTTATCAGCAGGCAAACAAATATTGATAACATTGTTAACATCCTATAAGCCTCTTCCTGATTGCCCCTCACAACACTGTGCTGAATTTTGTGTTAATCATTCTCTTTTGGGGGAAGTTTTACAGGTCATATATGTACCTCTTTAAAGGTTGCTTTATTATATTCTTTTTGAACTTCATATAAATAAACTTACATTGTATCTATTATTCTATTACTTCTTGTTTATGTGCATTAAATATTTGAGAATTTTTACAACTATTCATTATTTTGCTTAAAAATAAAACATATCAATCTAGTGTCAATAACATTTAAATACAAGTTTGAAAAATATTTGCTACAAATATGGCATGAAAATATTAAAAATCTTGCTTTATAAATTGGTCATAAAAATTTAAAGAAAGTTATTAATAGTAAAGAAAAAAAGAATATAAACAGAACTTCATAGAACTGAAACTAAGTAGCTATTAAATATATTAATATATTCATCTCAATAGTAATTAAATAATAAAAATTATGAGGTAGTATCTTTGCTTAATTAATGAAAATTTTTTGAATAGCAAAATGCTAGTAAAAAAAAAGACTTGTTTAATGATAAAATTGCTATTTGGATAGCAATTTGGCAGTTGTCAAGTGTTTGCCAAGTCTTTGAAAGGTCCTGCCCTTTAATCCTGTATTTCCACTTCTAGGAATCTTTTCTAAGAAAAACTTGGAAATTCAGAAAAAAGGTCTGTATACAATAATATCCATTATGATGTTATAATAATACTGAAAAAGGAAATATGGGGAGTGACTAAATATAGTAGCCACATTGTTATCTGTGAGTCCTAGTGATCAGATGATATTAATCATTATTTTCCATATCTTGGGCAAATCTCCCTTTTAGATATTTTCATGATATAGCTTTAATATCTGTAGCTTCTCTTATCCTATAATTTTAATGGTGCTTCTAATAATATGAATCTCTATATCATGAAGTCAAGTTTAGAAGTTAAAACATATTTATTTTCTCTTTTATTTAATTTAACTTTCCCTAAAAATCCATATTTAGCTTGGTTCTTCTTGTTAGTTTTGATATAAACCTACTTATTTTTGGAGAAGGACGTATTTTTCTTGGAATTTCAGCACCATTTCTCTTGCTCCCTATGATCTCCTGACTATCTCTGGGGTAAAAATGTGAAAACAATATTTCCTAGATTCTCTTGCCACTGAGAGGCACTAGGCGGGTGAACTGGAAGGTCATAGAAAAGCAGAAGCCACTGCTGCTCTGGCTGTGGTGGGCAGGACTGTGGGCCTCAGCTGATATCAAAGGAAGGTGGTGCCACTGCCTTTGGGATTCATCTGTGGATCCCCTACTTTGGGACTGCAAGCAGATAGAACACCAGTGGGGGTTCCTTTAAACTACTTTGCTATTCTTAAAGCCAGCAGACATTCATTCTCACAGTTCTTATAAAAGGTTTTCTTTTTTAAGACTCTAATATTTGATTAAATTATCCAGAGAGGTTTCATTTTTCCTGAAAGCTGCACCATCTTTCACTGACAGAAGAGAGAGAGGAAAGAATTTCATAGTATATGTGGGTCGATCCTGATTTTGTTGGAAACTAGTTCAAACATTATAGAATTGATCAGAGATCTGTAATCTGTTGATTAAAGCTATTGATAGTCTAAGGGCTGCTTGTAAAATGGGTGAATTCCCTCCTCATCACCAACAGTGTTTAAGCTGATGTTGAGAGAGCATACGTCATCAATGTCCTTCAGAGAATTCCAGCCCTTGGGAAGGAGTTGAACAAGATGGTCTAGACATTTTCCTCCAGCAAGCCTATGAATACTTTTATAATATTTTTATCTCTAACTTTTATATTCCACCTGAAAATTTTTACAAGAAACATTCTAAAACGTACATTTTTACCCTCTGAATAGTATATAATATCTTCTTTAGTCATTTACCCTCAAAAAGATCTTGTAATATGCTTTGCTTTGCAGAGCAAGAAAAAATTAAACTATCCTATACATCGATTCTTTCTGAAGAAAAATCTGCTTGTGCTGATTGGGTTTCAGACTTTCTCTTTTCTCACCAGCCCCACCAATTCCCCTTTTATTCCACTTCAATTTATTTTCTGCACTATAGCGAAACTAATCTTAAATCAGATTGCATCACTCATCTCCTAAAGGCTCCTCAATGTTCTCCCATTGAACATAGAATAAGGTACAAACTTCTGACAAAAGTCTTTAACGATGGGATAAGGGAGAGAATTAAAATGAGAGAGAAGGGTATGAGATGAGTCTGAGATGGAATCAAGGCCGTTCATGGCTTTGCCCCTCTCATCTCTCCAACTCATCCCACACCTCTACGAAATGGTCACACTGGTCTCCTTGAACATGTCAGGCTCCTTCCCTGTACCTGTGACTCAGCCCCACTTGAGTGGTCTGGCTAGTTCCTTTTCTTTAGGCTTCAGCCCAAACATTTCCTACTTAAGGGAGGCTTGAACTGATCATCTCATTTAAATCAGTTTTACCTCTTTTATTCTCTATATTAGCCACTTATATTTTCCTTATAATCCTTAATAAAGCTAAATATAAATAAACTTTATTATTTGGCATTAGTTCTTTATTTTCCTGATATCTGCTAGTTTTCTTATTTTTTAAAATTGATTTATAATGTTGTGTTAGCTTCTGGTGTACGGCAAAGTAATTAAGTTTTATATATATATAGTTTTATATTTTTTTCCATTATAGTTTATTACAAGAGACTGAATATAGTTCCCTGTGCTATACAGTAGTTACTTGCTGTTTATCTATTTTATATAGAGTACTGTGTATCTGTTAATCCGAAACTCCTAATGTATCCCTCCCCCACCCCCTTTCCCTTTTGGTAACCATAAGTTTGTTTTCTATGTCTGTGAGTCTTTTTCTGTTTTGTAAATAAGTTCATTTGTATCATATTTTAGATTCCACATATAAGTGATATCATATGATATTTGTCTTTCTCTGTCTGACTTAGTTCACTTAGCATGATAATTTCTAGGTCTATCCATGTTGCTGCATGTAAGCTTCAGAAGGGCTTGCCAATTATTGTAACCAGTAAGCTAGCAGAATGCCTGACATATTGTAGGTGTTCAGTAGATGTTTATTGAATTAATCAATTTCCTGGAGAGCAAAAGTATTATACAAATATGGAATATTTTAAGAGTAAGTTTTATTTATCGGAGGAAAAAACTATTTGCACATTGTAACACTAAAGTATAGCTTCAGAGACTAAGACCAAATTTTATAAACTAAAATTATTTTGGTAGTAAGTAAATCCTGGAGTATTATTTTTAATTTTCCCTTCTATTATTATTATTTTTTTTTTTTTTGCGGTACGCGTGCCTCTCACTGTTGTGGCCTCTCCCGTTGCGGAGCACAGGCTCCGGACGCACAGGCTCAGTGGCCATGGCTCACGGGCCCAGCCGCTCCGCGGCATGTGGGCTCCTCCCGGACCGGGGCACCGACCCATGTCCCCTGCATCGGCAGGCGGACTCTCAACCACTGCGCCACCAGGGAAGCCCTTCCCTTCTATTTTTATAATGTATTTCACTGATTAATTTTCCTATCAAATTATGTCTGAATCTAAGTAAATGAACAAATTATGTTGGGACTGTTGTGTGAATTTACTAGTAGCTAAAAAAAACATTGGGGAAGCTTCAGGAGAACCCGAGTTAATTTAGACGCAGAGATGCCATCCATGGCCTGACAAAGTGGCAAAATCTGCTTCTAGAACTACTGCTCAAAGCTTCTGAAGGGTAAGTAAACCTCTGAGAACTCCCTTTGCTGGGAGTTCCTAGCTTTGTTCATCAACTGCTGAAACAACCCTGAGTCATTCAAAGAGCTACATTAACAATAATCAAGGCAGTGAGTCACTGTTCTAAGTCAAATTTAGAAATGCGAAAAAATATTAGTTTGTTCAGATAACTTCTCGTCCTTTTCCATGTTTTTTGTAAAACGAGGAATGCCAAGTACTGCTTTACAGTTGGAAAGGTTTTAAGTGTGTAGTCAGGACTGAATGGTAATAAAAGGAATTTATATTTTAGAGGTAATTTTAAATGTAAGATACTTGTCAGCCTCGAAATACATAGGTTGAATTCACCCTCTTAAACTCTTGAATCCCACACAACATGTAGCAAAGTAAAACAAAATATTTGGTAATTTCAAAGTAGTTAGGGTGATAGCATTTCCTGAATGATAATATCTGATTGTGTCATAATCACAAATACAAGACTTTAAAGTTATGGTGATGGACCTATAAGAATGGCATGCAACTGTAACATTATTGTCATATAATATACCATTCCAAAATTTTAGGTTAGTAGTTAATTTATTTATGGAAATCTATTTTTCCAAATGATACAGGACATTTACAAAGTTACAGGTTTGGGGATCACTTAATTATACAGCAACCTGTCATTAAAGAAGGCAGAATAAAGTAAACCTAAGACCACCATGCATATTACCCTCTCCTTCTATATACAAGCTATTGTACAAAATTAGGTGCTCAAACTATTTTTGGTTTTTGAAAATGCTTACCAAGGATATTTTGCAAAATTGCTGACATTAATTCTTTATGAATTTTAATTTCATAAAGCATGAATTAAATCTAAACATTCCGACTATCCTCTTGTTCCTTTTATACTACACTACTGACATGGGTAATGGAGAAGGGAGCATGTGAGTAATGGAATCAAACATCTAAAGGTTCCACCTAAAGACTGGTTTCCTAGCCCTTTGTCTTCTGCTACTGGGAAGAAAGGACACAGTGAAAAAAAATCTGTTTTTCATCAGTGTTGAAGTCAGTGGCTTTGGTTATATATATAGTTTAACTTAATAGCTTGGAGTTACCAAAAATAGTAGGTTAAATGTTTAGATTACATCATCTATGGTGACATCAGGATAAATTACAGATTTATTCGAAGACATGAAGTCAACAAAATAAATATATAGTACCTTTAAATCAAGTGGAAAAGATGCCTTGTTCTTTTAGAACCTACCCTAGACTTTACCACTACCCTCTTTCCAGTCCAGACCATCATCATCTTAATCCTTCTATGACAATAACCTTGTAATTCATCTCCTTATATCTTATTCCCCTACTATATATATTTTCCAAAATCACGAAAGTGATTTTTCAAGTGCAAATATATGATATTACTCCCACCTTAAAGATTTCAAATGACTACTTTTTGCCCTCAGGAAGAAGTCCAGACTCTAAAATGTCCTTGAAAGTCTTCATTTGATTAAGATAGCTATAGTGTGTTTAAAACTAAAAGAAAAATAAAAGCTCAAAATATGCACATTCACACATTAGTAATGAAATACATGCTTCTCTGTGGACATTTATTTATGACCAAAGATCCTTGTTAATCTATATTCTAACATTTGTAAGTGAATATGTCATAAGCTAAATTAATTTATTAAAATTTATATTTAGAATATTGTAGCTATATTAACAAGATTCTTAATTTAACTCACAATGATCTATAAAAACATAAGATTCTTAAAAGACAATATAGAATGTATTAGCCATAGTATGTTTGTGACGAATCATTTACAGTATTATGTTTGCCTCACTGTGAACTATAAACATCTGATAGGGAACAATTTATTAAGACAGCAGTTGACAGTGTTCAGGTCAGAGATAAGTGGAGTTACAGATTACCATGTCTAATAAATTTTCTAGAATATCTCTAATACTAAGTCTTAATCTTTGTAAGAATCAAACTTGTGGATGAGTATGTCATAATGTAAATCACGTACCCAATGGGAAAACATATCAACATTCTAGACATCTAAATTATAGTTTAAGTTGCCAAATTATTCTTACTTTATACAGAAATCATGAATTCATTCAAGAATTATTTGTTAAAACCCTGTTATGCGCCAGATATGTCCTCTGAGTGCTGGGGATTCAAGGGTTGAACAAGGCAGGCAAGAACTTGCTCCCTCAGAGCTTACATTCAAGTAAAGATAAAGATAGACAATAAACAGTATAAATTAATAAGATAATTCTAAATAGCTATAAATATTATGAATAAATTTAAAAAGTGACATGATATGACAAAACATTGGAGCAGAGGGCTATCTTACATTGATGGCTGTATAATAATTCTTCATGGAGAAGATGACATCTGAGCAGAAACAAAAATGACAAGAATGACCTGTTGTGCCAAGATCCAGAGAATCCCAGGCAGCAGCAAGAAAAAGTACAGGTGGTTAAAGGTAATACGAATAATGTTGGTATGTTCAAGAAGCAAAAAGAGGTCAATGGACCAAGGGTGAAATCAATTAACTGAGGGGAGAGAGTTTGGTAGGGCCAGATTATAAAGGTAGGTGGTGAGGAATTTAGGTTTCATTTTATAGGATATCTTTCTAAGAGGAGAGTTATATGATTTGACATGTTTGAAAGGATCAGTCTGGCTGCTGCATAGGGAATGGACTATAGGAAGTCAAAACTGGAAGCCTAAAAAATTTTTAGAATTGTAATAGAGCCAGAGAGGAATGATTGTGATGTGGACTCGAAGGCATGTGGAAATATACAAACAGTAGCACATTTTAAGTATGTAAACTATGCCTCACATATTTTAGGCATTCAATGTATATTTGTTGAATGAATGAATTGACAGCATAATGTATATAAATATGAAAATGTAGCAGTGTATTATATTCATGGCTACATATTTTAGGCATGAAAACTGAAACAGAGGAAAGTACTGGGAGTCTTTTAAACTTATGAGAGAGCCTAAAATTTTAATTTGTATTTAAATGCTTTTCTCACTACAAATAATTTAAACAATTTGAAAATAAATCCAAACTTAAATGAGAAAATTCTAGAATGGTGTTATTCACCAAACATCTGACATTTCCTCATGTTAATTCTACAGTTGTTTTTTTTTTTTTGTACAGTTATGGTCAGATTGAGATAAATAATAGAAATTCTGCATTAATAAGAATATTTTCCATTACTTAGAAAAAAAAGCAGGAAACTATGTTTGAGGTTTCTAGAAAATCATACTCTGTGTCTTCTGCACATGGGCTATTTACACTGGGCAATCAGACTATAAACTTGGTGTGCTGCAGCTGGTCCATACTACTTTCCAAAAGGCAACCATTACATTTTAAGGAAGTTTATGAGTGAGTTGGTGAAAACACTGTTATTAAAATTGAAATTATGTAAACTTATTAGTTAAATGAAAAAGTTTAAAACAAAGGTAGTAAATATTCAGTCTCTTCACTTCCTAATTACTTACTACATTTTAATTGTCATCAATGCTCTTGAGGTTACGCCTATTGCGTCTGTATGGTGACAATCCTATCACAGTGTGCTCCTAACCACCTCTTTCCAACTCCATTTTTAGTGACATCATGTGGGAAGCTTGAAATCGGACATGACAAAATATTTACATCACAAAAATTGGCAAACACTATAAACCAGGGCTTTCTCCCACCCAGGAGAGTCAATTGTTTAACATTTACCAGTACACCACTAGTTATAACTGTACTAATGCTACTGTCACTGCTACAGCATCTGTCCCTGCTACAAACTTCTATAGTCTAAATTCCAGAAACTACGTTCTGCTTTGCATTAGGAATGAATCAAGGGTAAAAATGAAGAGAGCAACAGTGTGCCACAGCTGGCTTTTAGACAGGGAAGGTCAGTGTTCAAAAGTACTTTACTTAGTCTGTTTGCATTTTACCACCCTCAAAATAATGTCCACATTTGCCTCTCATTTCCTTTTGTGAAACAGCCCTGCTAAGTGCAAAACTATTGAAGCTGTGTGTTATCAAAGTTCAAAATTTAGAAAAAGTTTCAAAAATAAAAAGATGCCATTTTCTCCTATTAAAATAGTGATGACTTAAAAGAAAGAGACTAATGTTGGAGTGGTGCTACATTAGTACTCATACACAATGATAATAGGAATATAAGTTGATAAATATTTTAAAATAAATTTTGAAATATAGAAGTAATACTCTTTAACTTATTGTTTAAATTTAACCTGCAGAAAGATTATTTAAATTTAACCTGCAGAAATATTTATAAAAATGTACTCAAAATAGTGTTATTTATGATAGGAAAAACTGAAATGGGTAGATAACTTTTGTACATTTGTTTGAGAGAATATTATGTATAATTTTAAATAAAATGAATAAAGTTTTCAATGACATGAGGATGTTCATAAAACATAATTGATAACATTTGGATATGACACGATATATTCAAAAGAAGCCAACACATGAAATTATATATGTATATAGCATAACTAAAAGTAAATTCCACTGAACATTGGTTAAGCAGTTAGAGTGTTTGGAATATGACTATTTTCTTTTCCTTTCATATATTTGCAATTTTCTAAAAAGACATAATAATGTCTAAACTAAAAGTGCTTTCAATGTAAATAATTTGAATTTATAAGAAAACCTAAAATTTCCATTTGTATTTACATGCTTTCTCACTACAAATAATTTAAATAATTTGCAAATAAATCCAAACATATTTTTAAAAAGTCTAGAATGGTACTATTCACCTAACATCTGACATTTCCTAATGTTAATTCAACAGTTTCTTTGCATAACCATGATTGGACAAAAAACACTGGAATTGTTTTAAAGAATTTTTATTTTAGGTTCATATGTAACATATTCATCTATTTAGCTATAAATCACCAAATTTTCTTCTAAATCAATTATTGCCATCTTTGCTTTAGCATCTTCTAGCACTTCATAGTCTCATAAAATTCTCAATTTTAATTCAGTATAATTAAACTATACCATGCATACAGGGTGAGAGAAAATATCAAAATTTTTAAAATTAGTAGAGTTCTACAGGAAGAAATAACTGCCTTAAATATTTATTTCAAATTAACCAATGCTGTGAGAAATAATTAGAGTCTGCAGAAAAGGAATAGCTATACTGAGACAAATAGACCTACTGGTAAAGGAAGGAACTATCATCTACTGTCTTTCTATCTTATTATATTAATATGTGTAAGATAAAGAAAAGGGGGTGAGAAGAATACTGATAGTTGTCCAGTGAATTTCCTTTTGATATAAGAGAAGTTTGGATATTATTATCTAATGATCTAGTATTATGTACCATTTTAATGCATTATGGTATTTTAATTGTGCTTTGCTGTCCAGATAATAACCAATAGGTATCTGATATGTTGCAAATGTACTTTTGTGACTCATAAATGGAGAAGTTTCAAGTTTCAGGGCATCCTTACCATTTCAAATCTACTTACAAATGATACTGATATTAGTGTGAATATCAGTCCCACATTTACCCTTGAGAAGCCATATGGGCCTAGAACTTACGAGTACTTAATTAAAATGTGCCTTAAATGATTGGCTTACCTGAAATTTTGACTTGAGACACCACTCCATCTCCTCCATCACTGTGTGCACGAACCTCTACAACATATTCTCCATCCCTGGGGATTGGGACTTCTATGGAGTGTTTATGAGTTGAATACAGCTTGCCATCATGCTGCCCATCAGGTCTATAGAGTACCTTTAAAAGTTTCAAAATATGTATATTTAATAAATTGGCAATAAGGTGCCAATGCCCTAACATTAAAACCAGAATAAAAACACTTATACTTTTATTAATTAAAAAAAAAATCTTAGGGATCTGTGTGTATGTAATACTAGCTGGAAAAGTCATGTTATTTTTAATTCACAGAAATTGATTTCATCTATTTTTAGGGTGATCCAAGAGGATGCATCTTAAGCATCTAAATTTTATTTTTTGAAATTACCAAAATAGAGAGAAAGAATGTGTCTTTTTATGAAAAAGTTAAAAAATGAGTGCTCTTTCAATATATTAAATTAGTCTAAAAATTGCCTAGCAATTAATATTTTTTCACACTGTTTCTAAAAGTTAGTGTTGACTGAAAAATGTGATTGTGTGATATAGAGAATATATAGAAATAACCTTTTTTCCATTTTTGTTCATTTACAGAGGGTACCTCATACATCAAATAATTCACTGTGTGCTTGGCAACACTATCTTAATCATTGTCAAACAAAAATGGATTCTTTCTTTCTCTCTTTTTTAAACACTAATTATTCTAACAACTCTATTCTTTAAAGCAGTTATTCTATCTATCTTGCTCATTTGACATAGTATTTTTCTAGAATTCACTGAAGATCTTTTCTCATTTCAAAATTTATCATGTCATCTGATTCTGCTTCACAGCTAGAATAAGAGAGAGCTGGATGGGTTTTGGCAAAACAAAAAACCAAACATCAGTCACTCTTTGTAAGAATGAAGCTTGTGTGGGAAATAATCTAGTAATCTTTTATATACCTTATATCCTGTCACTGTGGATTCATTTGATAGTGCAACCACATGATCCCAGGTGATTATGTAGCGTGAACCAGACCTTATGGAACTGATGATCCTTGGAGGCTGGCTTGGAGCTGTGAAAGTAATAACATGCAACTGATAGTGACCATATCCAATTTCAATTCTGCAAGCTGTATCACATCGGGAATTATAATACTGATAATGATGTGACAACAACAATGGCTAATTCTGATGTTTGTACTGTATGCCTGGCACTATGGTATGCACTTTACATCCATGGGTTCATTTAATGCACTCTGTGACCCTGGGAGGTAGGTAATAAAATTATCTTTTATTCTCTTCTCATCAACCTTAATTTGGATGTCTCTCTCCACCAGTCTTTTGAAACTTCTGTTTTCAAGGTCATCAATCATCTCCACTTGGCCAAATCTAATGTCACTTTTTTATTCTTTTAAAACTTAACATCTTTGCAGTATTTCACAGAGTTGACCTTCCAAGTCTTTCTTGATCTTTTCTTAAATTTCATAATCTCTTATAATCTTTCCTCCTATCTCTCAAGTTGTTCCTTCTCATTAATCATCCTTTGCTAGCTCCATGTCCTCTGCCCAGTTTCCAAATGGTGGAATGACTTAGGACTTGATCCTGAGCACGCTTCTCTCCTCTATATATGAATCTTCCCTAAACCTTACACCTGGGCCCATGGTTTTAAGTACACACAATTTTATCTCAAGCTCATCTCTCTCTTGACCTCTAGACATATATGTGCAACTTCCTATCTCCTCCTAAATGTCTAAAAGGTTTCTCAAATGCAATATAATCAAGACAGAACATTTACTATGTACTCCCAAATCTGCCTTTCTGTGAGACTTTCCCATATTTACTAAATGGTACAACCAAACCCCCAATTTCTCAAGCCAAAATCGATTCAGTCTTCCATTCCATTTATTGCCAACATCCAAATTAGCTGTGAATTGTCAACTCTGCCTGCAGAAAATTTTCCACTTCTTTCTATCTCCATTATCACCTAATGCTGGCCACCAACGTTTCTTCCTCAAATACTAAAAAAGGTCTCCTAATTTGCTATTCTGCTTTCACTTTTATTCCACCAGTATCCATTGTCTACCCAGAACAATTAAAAAAACCATAAATTAGATATCACTCTCTGCCTTCTATCTTCCAATAATTTCTTATCACACTTAGAAAGAATTTTAACTCCTTACTATGATCTATAAGACCCTTCTTATTATGACTCCAGCACACTTCTTCCTCCTCAACTCAGAGCCTATGCTCTGGAACTATTGGCCTTTCCACAAGTAAAGCATACTGCACTCTTTTCATATAAAGGCTTTGTGCTAGTTATTTTATCTGCCTGATAGAATCTCCTCTGCAAAGACCTCCTTCTTACTACTCATATCCTAGGTCAAATGGCATCTTCTCTAAGAGGATATTCCCAACCATCAGATTGGAATTCGGCTCCCACCCAGGCAGTTTTAAATTGTATTATCTGTTTATTTATTGTATTTTATTTATTACTTAATTCTAATTGAAGTGTAGTTGATTTACTATATTATATTAGTTTCAGGTGTACAACAGTGATTCAATATTTTTATTGATTCTACCACTTTAGAAGTTATAAAATATTGGCTATATTCCCTATGCTGTACAATATAGCCTTGTAGTTTATTTATTTTATATATAGCAATCTGTACCTCTTAATCCTACCCCTATTTTACTCTACCCCCTTTCCCTCTCTGCACTGGAAACCACTGGTTTGTTCTCTATATCTGTGAGTCTGCTTCTATATTGTTATATTCATTCATCTGTTTTATATTTTATTCCACATATAAGTGGTAACATTAAGTATTTGACTTTGTCTGACTTACTTCACTAAGCACAATACCCTCCAGGTCCATCCACATTGTTGTAAATGGCAAAATTTCATTCCTTCTTTAATGGCTGAGTAATACTCCATTGTATATATATATACCACAACTAATTTGTCCCTTCATCTGTTGATGGACATTTAGGTTGCTTCCATATCTTGGCTGTTATAAATAATGCTATGAACGCTGGAGTGCATGCATCTTTTCAAATTAGTGTTTTTATTTTCTTCAGATATATATCTAGGAGTGGAATTGCTGGATTTAAGTTTTTTGAGGACCTTCAATTTACATTCCAACCAATGATATACTAGGATTCCCTTTTCTTCACATCCTTGCCAACATTTGATATTTGCAGTATTTTTGATGACAGCTATTCTGACAACTGTGAGGTGATATCTCATTGTGGTTTTGATTTGACTTCGTCAGTGATTAGTGATGTTGAGCATCTTTTCATGTGCCTATTGGCCATCTGTATGTCTTTTAGGAAAAATGTCTATTCAGATCTTCGGCCCATTTTTCTTTCTTTTTTTTTTTTTTTTTGTGGTACGCGGGCCTCTCACTGTTGTGGCCTCTCCCGTTGCGGAGCACAGGCTCTGGACGCGCAGGCTCAGCGGCCATGGCTCATGGGCCTAGCTGCTCCATGGCATGTGGGATCTTCCCAGACTGGGGCACAAACCCGTGTCCCCTGAATCGGCAGGCAGACTCTCAACCAATGCGCCACCAGGGAAGCCCTTCTTCCCATTTTTTTACTGGGTTGTTTTTTTGATATTGAGTTGAATGAACTGTTTACATATTTTTGATATTAATTGCTTATCTGTCATATAATTTGCACATATTTTCTCCCACTCAGTAGGTTACCTTTTCATTTTTTCAATGATTTCCTTTGCTGTGCAAAAGCTTTTAGGTTTAATTTGGTTCCATTTGTTTATTTTTGCTTTTGTTTCCTTTGCCTGAGGAAACAGACCCCCAAAAATGTCAAATAGTGTTCAGCCTATCTTTTCTTATAGGAATTTTATGTTTTCTGGTCTTACATTTAGCTCTTTAATCCATTTTGAGTTTATTTTTGCATATGGTATTAAGAAAACCTTCTAATTTCATTCTTTTGCATGTATCTATCCAGTTTTCCCAGTACCACTTATTGAAGAGACTGTCTTTTCCCCTTTGTATACTCTTGTTTCCTTTATCGTATATTAATTGACTATAAGAACATGAGTTTAGGGCTTCCCTGGTGGTGCAGTGGTTGAGAATCTGCCTGCCGATGCAGGGGACACGGGTTTGTGCCCCAGTCCGGGAAGATCCCACATGCCGTGGAGCGGCTGGGCCCATGAGCCATGGCCGCTGAGCCTGTGCGTCCGGAGCCTGTGCTCCGCAACGGGAGAGACCACAACAGTGAGAGGCCCACGTACCACAAAAAAAAAAAAAAAAAGAACATGAGTTTATTTCTGGGCTCTCTATTCTGTTCTATTGACCTATGTGTCTGTATTGTGCCACTACCATACTGTTTTGATTACTGTAGCTTTGTAGTATAGTCTGAAGTCAGCAAGCATGATACCTCCAGCTCTGGTTCTTCATTCTCAAAATTATTTTGATCATTCAGGGTATTTGTGGTTCCAAAAAATTTTAGAATTATTTCTTCTATTTGTGAAAATGTCATGGGTATTTTGATACGAATTGCACTAAATCTTCTCTATTGATTTGTTTTGGTCTGAATTTTATTTATTTCCTCTCTTATCTTTATTATTTCCTTCTTTCTGTTGATTTTAGCCTCTGTTTCCTCTTCTTTTTCTAATTTCTTTAGATGGTAGGTTAGGTTGTTTATTCAGATATTTCTTCTTTCTTCAGGTAGGCCTGTATGGCTATAAACTTCCCTCTTAGAACTACTTTTGCTGTGTCCCATAGATTTTGGAAAGCTGTGTTTTTATTTTCAGTTGTCTCTAGGTATTTTCTGATTTTCTCTTTGATTTCCTTCATTGACCCCATTGGTTTTTTAGCAGTATGTTTTTTAGTTTCCCTAGGTTTATGTTTTTCCCATTGTTCTTCCTGTAATTGATTTCTAGTTTCATACCATTTTCACTATAAAAGCTGATTGATATAATTTTTATCCTCTTAAGTTTTTTGAGATTTGTTTTGTGGCCTAGCATGTGATCTATCCTGGGAAGCATGCCATTTCAACTTGAAAGAAATGTGTACTCTGCTGTTTTTGGATGGAATGTTCTATAGATCTCTATTAAGTCCAACTGGTCTAATGTGCCATTTAAGGCCACTGTTTCTATTTTTTTTTTAATCTTTTTTTAACATTTTATTGGAGTATAATTGCTTTACAATGTTGTATTAGTTTCTGCTGTATAACAAAGTGAATTAGCTATATATATACACATATATCCCCATATCCCCTCCCTCTTGCGTCTCCCTCCCACCCTCCCTACTCCACCCCTCTAGGTGGTCACAAAGCACTGCGCTGATCTCCCTGTGCTATGCAGCTGCTTCCCGTTAGCTATCTATTTTACATGTGGTAGTGTATATATGTCAATGCCACTCTCGCACTTCGTCCCAGCTTACGCTTGCCCCTCCCTGTGTCCTCAAGTCCATTCTCTATGTCTGTGTCTTTATTCCTGTCCTGCCCCTAGGTTCTTCAGAATCTTTTTTTTTTTTATATATTTTCCATATATATGTGTTAGCATATGGTATTTGTTTTTCTCTTTCTGACTTCACTCTGTATGACAGACTCTAGGTCCATGTACCTCACTACAAATAACTCAATTATGTTTCTTTTTATGGCTGAGTAATATTCCATTGTATATATGTGCCACGTCTTCTTTATCCATTCATCTGTCAATGGGCACTTAGGTTGCTTCCATGACCTGGCTATTGTAAATAGTGCTGCAATGAACATTGGTGCCCAGTAGTGGGATTTCTGGGTCATATGGTAGTTCTATTTTTAGTTTTTTAAGGAACCTCCATACTCTTCTCCATAGTGGCTGTATCAATTTACATTCCCACCAACAGTGCAAGTAGGTTCCCTTTTCTCCACACCCTCTCCAGCATTTATTGTTTGTAGATTTTTTGATGATGAAGGCCACTGTTTCTTTATTGATAATCTGTCTGGATAATCTACCCATTGATGTAAGTGGGATGTTAAAGTTCCCTACTGTTATTGTATCAGTGTCAATTTCTCCTTTTTTGCCTGTTAATATTTGATTTATATGTTTAGGTGCACACATGATAACAAATGTTATACCCTCTTCTTGTATCACTTCCTTTACCATTTTATTATATTATGCACTTTTCTATCTTTTGTTGTAGACTGTATTTGTTATGAGTATTGCTACCTCAGCTTTCTTTTAGTTTCCATTTGCATGAATCTCTTTCCATCTCCTCATTTTCAGTCTCTGTGTGCCTTTAGCTCTGAAGTGAGTCTCTTGTAAATAACAGATAGATGGGACTTTTTCCCTATTTAATCAACCACTCTATGTCTTTTAATTGGAGCATTTAGTGTATTGACATTTGAAGTGATTATTGATAGATATGTACTTATTGGCATTCTGTTACTTGTTTTCTGGTCGTTTTGTAGTTGTCTTTTAGTTTCTTCCCTTGTGGTTTGATGATTTTCTTTATTGGCATGCTCGTGTTCCTTTCTCTCTAGTTTTTGTGTATCTATAATTGTGGGGTTTGACTTGTAGTTACCATGGAGTCCATATATGTTGACCTACAACTATAACTACTTGTTTTAAACTGATAATCATTTAAATTCAAACACATTCTAAAAGATCTATTTTTTAAACTCCCCTCCACACATTTTCTGTTTTGATGTCATATTTTGCTTCTTCATGTTTATCCTTTAACAGTCTATTGTGGTTATAGTTGATTTTACAATTTTCGTTTTTTAATCTTCATAGTTGCTTCTTTAAGTGGTGATCCACAGCCTTTACTATATATTTGCTCTTACTAGTAGGGTTTTATTTTCATATCAACTCTTACTACTTGTTGTAGCCTTTTCTTTTCCACTTAGAGAAGACGCTCTAAAATTTTTTGTAAGGTTGGCTTTGTATTGGTACACTCTTTTAGCTTTTGCTTCTCCTATCTCTCCTTCAATTCTGAATGATAACCTTGCTGAGTAGAATACCCTAGTTTGTAGGTTTTTCCCTTTCACCACTTTAAATATATTATACCACTCCCTTCTGGCCTGCAAAGCTTCTGTAGAAATATCAGCTAATAGCCTTATGGGGGTTCCCTTGTAAGTGATTCTTTGTTTTTCTCTTGCTGCCTTTAGAATTCTCTCCTTATCTTTAACTTTTGCCATTTCTTTATGATATGTCTTGGGTCTCTTCGGGTTCCTCTTGTTTGGGATCCTCTGTGCTTCCTGTATCTGGATATCTGTTTCCTTCTTCAGGTTTGGGAAGTTTTCAGCCATAATTTCATCAAATACACTCTTGACCCCCTTCTCTCTTCTTCTTCTGCGACCCCCATAATAAAAATGTTAGTATGGGGGATTCCCTGGTGGCGCAGTGGTTGAGAATCTGCCTGCCAATGCAGGGGACATGGGTTCGAGCCCTGGTCTGGGAAGATCCCACATGCCGTGGAGCAACTAGGCCTGTGAGCCACAGCTACTGAGCCTGCACGTATGGAGCTTGTGCTCTGCAACAAAAGAGGCCGCGATAGTGGGAGGCCCACACACCGCAATGAAGAGTGGCCCCTGCTCGCTGCAACTAGAGAAAGCCCTCGCACAGAAACGAACACCCAACACAGCCAAGAATAAATAAATAAATTAAAAAAAAATGTTAGTATGCTTGATACTGTCACAGGGGTCCCTTAAACTGCTCTTAATTTTTTTAAATCTGTTTTTCTTTTGCTGTTCTGATTGAATTATTTCCATTATTCTATCTTCCAGATTGCTTATGTGTTCTTCTGTATCATGTAGTCAGCTGCTAATTCCATCTAGTGTTTTTCATTTCAGTTATTGCATTCTTCAGTTGTGACTTGTTCTTTTTTACATTTTCTAATTCCTAGTTAAGATTTTCACTGTCTTCATCTATTCTTTTCCCAAGTTCAGTTACCATTCTTATTACTAATGCTTTAAACTCTTTATCTCTGCTTCATTAGTTGTTTTTTACAGAGGTTCTTTTCTTTTTCTTTTGTTTGAAACTAATTTCTCTGTCTTCATATTTAACTTTCTCAGTCTCTTTGAAATTAGGTGAAACATTTAACTATTCAGTTCTTGAAGGGGTGTTCTTGTGTTGTCGTGCCCCTATCAATCTCTGTGTGTCCAGTGGCTTTGGTGGGAGATCTGGATCTGAAGTGAGCATGGGTCACATCTCTTCTTACGGTGTGCTGGTAACTATCACTCTGCTGGAATATGGGGCTGGGGACAGAAGGACTAGATCCAGAGCCAGGTGTGTATTGGAGCTTCTCGTATGCTCAGTGGCCATCACCACCCTACTGGGGGCAGTTCTGAGTCCGAAGGTGCTAGAACAGAAGCCCTGAGGGTCAGGTCTAAGCTGGTTCCATTCCCTCTAAATGTGTCCTCTCCCTCCCCACAGCAACAGAATAATTGCCTCAGAGGGGAGCAGTGCAAGAGCAAGGGGTCCAGAGTGGGTGCCCAGTGCAGGCCAGAACATGTGATAAGACAGTCCTGGCAAGCCAGTCAGAGTTTGAGACAGCTCCCAATTTGGAGCCTCTGTGAGCACAAGTAATGGCTGCCCTTGCCCCATTCAGATGTAGTGCTGGTTCTTTTCCAGTTCTTTCCCCCACAACTGCACACTTTCCTTGGCAATGTAGCCTTTGTCCTATCATCTGGGACCTTTTCTGAAGAAGGCAACTGGTGCAGGTTGGGACAAATGCTGGGAAAGTCCAAGGAAAGCCATCAGAAGATTTTCAATCTGGTTCCTCTGTCTTGCTCCCAGGAGTAAGGAACTGTGTATGCACACTCTTCGTGAGTGGAGTCTTATTTTATACAGCCCTCTTGTAAGTCCCACTGGTGGTTTAATCTGCTATGGGGACTCATCTTTCTGGTGTTGGACCCCAGGGTTGGGGTGTCTGATATGTGGCTCAAATCCCTCACTCCCCAGGAGATCTCTGAGTCTGTGATATCCTCCTCCTCTTTTATGTCCCGTACTAGGGTCATGAGTCCCAACCTGATTACTTCTTCTCCCTTCCTACTTGACTCCATGTGGATATTACTTTACAGCCTTGGTTGTAGAAGAGTATTTCTGCCAATCTTCAGTTTGTTTTTAGTGAGAATTGCTCCATGTCTAGATGTATTTTTTTTTTTTTTTGTGGTACACAGGCCTCTCACTGTTGTGGCCTCTCCCATTGCAGAGCACAGGCTCTGGATGCACAGGCTCAGTGGCCATGGCTCACGGGCCCAGCCACTCTGCGGCATGTGGGATCTTCCCGGACCGGGGCACGAACCTGCGTCCCCTGCTTCGGCAGGCAGACCCTCAACCACTGCACCACCAGGGAAGCACTAGATGTATTTTTAATGTGTTCATGGGGGGGAGGTGAGCTTAGGTCCTCTACTTTGCCATCTTGGTCTCCTCCTCCCATATTATCTGTTTATTCACTTTATTGCTCTGTCATCTGATGTTATTTATTTGTCATATTTCTCTCCCTCTCTTTCTCTTCCTCTCTTTCCATTAGTTTGTTAAACCCTGTGAGAATAGGATCTGGGTCTTGCTTCATCCTTTCTGTATTGTCAACACCTAGACCTGTTCTGGGCATGTGGCATATTTTTGATGAATGAATAAATTGAAAAAAGAACAAAGGAATGAATGCTCTTTTTACAAATTAGAAAGCTGAGGTTTAAAGATTTGATGTAATATGTCTACTGTCACACATTGAGTAAGTGATAGAGACAGATTTGAAATGCCTGTCTGATACCAAAGCCTGGATCTTACCACCATGTTATATTATTTCATTAGAACTTTCTTTTCCCCCAAGTGAATTTCATAAATTTTCAAACTCTAATGGTAATCATGTCTTCAAATTCTTGTGAAGTTTCCCTAAATTCTGAATATAAGTTCTCCTCTTCCATCTGTTCAACTTGGGTTCAAAAAAGAGCTATCATAGTGAAGCCAGGGAGATGGGTATGACCAAAAAATGTGAGCAGGGCAGGTGGTCTTCTTATATTAACAATGAGAACATACAGTAATAAGAGAGTGAACGTAATGCTACAACATTTAACTTGCATTTGCATTGTGCAGTGATGAAGGTTTATAAATCAAAGCATAGAAAAATTATAGAATTTTCATTTTCTCATGTTGTTGATGCATTCCTATAAAACCAAGTTTAAAACAATAAAAAATTAATTGTCTAATGATACAAAATTTTGTTGGCAGTCTTTACAAAGGGAGGTTCTGTAATGGAACATTAAATGTGTGAAGGTATTCTCCACATTTTTTCATCATCTACAATAGCTATCAATGCTTTTGTTTGTTTTTGTTTTTTTAAATATTGTGTGATTTTAAAGGTTAAAATTGAAAACCAAAAGTGCTCAGACTGCTAGGTAGTAATTTTCTCTCAAATATACCTGCATCATCACTGAATCAATTGGGAGTTTTTGACAAGTATAAAATGCAAATATTGAGACTCACGTGCTTTCTTGGTGAAGGTCTCAATCATATCACTGGGAGGTCCACACCCTGCGCTATTGCAGGCCCTGACTTCCATAAAGTACTGGGTGTCAGGCAGAAGGTTCTCCAGCCTGGCAGAGTATTCTTGGCTAGTGACTTGCACTCTGTGTGCAGCTGCTTCTTTATCATGGACAGCCCAATACCGAATCTGCAAACATACAAGTTGAGTAATATTTTTTCATGATTCAGACACTTCAGTTGCAAAAAATTCTTTCAAGTTGTTCTGACACTTGATGTTGGCTGAGCATCATATTCTCAAATGTTACTTAATGTTACTTACATTTCTATCAGTCTTAGAAAATGACAAGGCACACAATGCAGATCTGATTAGAAGTGTCAGAAGCAAATTAAAGGCTCACCTCATTGCCTGAAATAGTCACACACAGACGAAAAAAGAGAAAAAGCCAAAAAAATGTGCATAAGATTTGCTCTCAAACTGTAAAACTGGTTTCTGTTTGGAAGTATTTGCCACAATAATTTATATCATTTATTTCCAGTTTTATTTGTGTTTACATGATTGCAAATTTGTTAAGGGCCATTGATAAACAAAAATAGTCATGCTAGCTTAATTACTTTCTGCCAGCTTATTTCAGAAGTATGTATATAAAATTATTTCCTTTGAACTTATATAGAGGCCAGATATCAAAGAAATATTATACCTAATAACTTGATTGGTTGTAGAAATTATCTTTAAAATAAGTTTTTAAAAATTTCATTTATGTTGTGATTAGAAATGATTACTTTTACCAACCAGCATATCAATGACAGCCTTCCTTGTCTCTTAAAGTTTAAGTAAAAGCTATGAATTATAATATTCATTCTTCCAATACAGCTGTTTTATTGGTTAAAAATCTATAATTACATCTCAGTTATAAATAACAAGGAGAGGATTGCTTATAAGTATACTGCAATTTTATATTTTAGATGCCCTGTCTATAAAACAATGGGATTTTAATTTCACAATTAACCAACATACTGGAAGATAATATCTAATATTTATATAATCCTGAAATTTTTATTTATGTAAACACATAAAAAACCATTATAAAATGGAACTGGATGGCTCAAATTCCCTTAGTAACAAAGTGAGGTTTATATGAAGAATGAGCACATTTCAGAACAAAGGCTAGTTACTAATTGCTTATTGGTTTCCTTTGTAATATTTTTATTTTGTTTACTAGGGCTCATTTTTTCTGATGCAATAATATATTTCCTAATAGTTTTGATGGAATCTCTTTGGCTTTTCTGTCCTCTGACCAGAAGGATGGCTTCAGAACCGAGGAAGTGGAATATTACAAGTGGCTCCAAAGGCAGATCTCAGTTGGCAGAGAAAAGACTTTATGAGGATGGGACCCTCCTTGTGAAGGCATGAGTTTCCTGGTGTTGGAAGCATCCAGGCAGTGCTTACATTCATCTGAGAAGGAGGAAGACGGCCTTTATTTTAGTGGAAATTTGAACTGTGTGACATGTAAGGCCTCTTCCACTGCTTGACTGAAGAGAAATAAAATGAACATTTATATTCTAGTGAAATGCCAGGTATTAAAGTAGAAACATCCACGTGTATTATTTTCTCAACAAACCAATAATAGTAGTATTTAGCCTGTTTATAGCAATCAAAACTGATGTCCCCGAGGTTCAGACATTTTTATGTGGATGCTTGTTGACTGAGAGCACATTTTAAAATCTTCATTCATTAGAACAACTTTTCTATCCCGTTTAAAGAGGAGAAGATTTTTAACTAGACCATTTCTAAAAGACACTAAGAATTAAAATGAGGACTTAAAGTGACAAAATTTTTTGACATTTTACCCAAAATTCCATGAGGCATTTTGGCAATACAAAAGGAAAGAACAAAATTTTCTTTAATTTACTCTTCACACCTATATCTTAAATGGCCAATTATTTTATTCATCTGATTTTAGCAGGGATCTATATTACACAGTCTCCATTGAAATTCACAATAAATTTAAGCAGTGCCTTAGTTATGCCCTGGTAACTAGGTAACAGAGAGAGTTATTGAGTGTATCAAATAATCTCTGACTTTCTTATTTTAGAATATGAGATTTTTTTACAGACACTTTTACAGTATTTTAAACCTCTACTAATGAAAGCATCTGATACAAAATTATTTTGGTTGAATAATCTGTCTCTCCTTAAATTAAAGCATACCTTTAGATTTAACTTGCAATGTTTTCAAAGAATTCTAAAATAAATAGTGGATATATGTAAAATGTAGCATTATTATTATTTTTTTTCATCTGAACTAGGACTGGCCATGCACTTAGAAATAATTTCCAAATAGATAATTTGGACCACTGTGTTTGATCCCTGCAGTGAGTTGCCCACTGTGGTGAAGAACCAATATTAACCTGTGAGAAAATTGTTTGGAGTGAAGGGTTGAACCTGTAGTCATGGAGCAGAACAAATGCACTCCTTTTGATTAATCACTAGGGAGACCAAAAGGCAGGCTGGATGAACTAGTGGAAAAAAATAAATAAATGAAGCAGGTCCTGCTTTATGGACAGTAGACCATAAATTCATTTTCACATGCTAGAGCAACATATAGTGTATTTATTTCTATTTAACGCTGTGGCATTATATAAATTTAACTCTTTATTTACATGTTCCTAAAATCTCCACAACACCCCATGTCTAGTGTTAACTTATCTTAGTGCCTATTAAACAATTATGGAATTTTACCTCATTACTGGTCTCTACTATTGCTAGGTTATAAACTCCTTGAGGACAGGTATTCATTACTTCAAATGCTGTGTACATAGGACCGCATTTGATGTATGGCACTCATTCATTCATTGACCAAATATTTACTGGGTATCTACTTTGTACCAGCTATGTGCTAGATGCTAGGAATATAGTAATGAACCAAGCAAACATGTTTTTTCCTCCATAGATCTTATAAATAAAGTAAGAAATCAAAATGTTTAAGTTCACATAAAATTACTAATATATTTGATGGAATGATCTAAGTGTATAATTTTGTCCCAAGAAAATTTACTCTTTATAACAGTATTGGGAAGTTGAAAAGAAAAGCCTCAGAATAAGGGCTAACTCATATAACAAAGAATAATTATAATTTCCATACATTTATGAATGATAACACCACTTTTGTACAAAGATAATAGTTATATCCCTTCCGAGGAAAATTTAAGAAATTTGTAGGAAAAGCAGCTCTTTAATCCCATTTTCTCCAAAGAGGCTTAGAATAAAACCTGGATGTTATAATTATGGAAGTATTTAAAGATATTTAGTACTTTTGAAAATTAGGCTTGCTCCATTTTATTATTTTCTACTTCAGTAAACTTTTGTATCAGATTTCCAAACTTTCTCCTTCAAATTCTGAATTTTCTGAAAAAAATATCTTCTGACAGCTGAATATTCTTTTGTTATGGATTTAATAGAGTTTTTAGGAAAAAAATCTAAATACGGTTATTTAAGTGAAAAATATCTAAAAAGATATTATATAATAACTTTATATTATCCAGATCCTAGACTAATTCAAGTATTAGTACATTCTATGGGTTAGGAATAGTAATAATATATATCACTCAAAATCTGTATTCTCACACTTCTTGGAACCTATTCAAAGTTCTTTTTTATTCTAGCCATTGGTGCAGGAACCAAACAATTCTATGTAGACTTTAACCAGCTTCCCATAAGTACTACCAGTTAGCATTTTTCCTCTGCTATTGCTGCTAACTTCTCACTCCCTGTCTTGGGTCATCCTTGATTCTGCAGTGTGAACCTTGTCCTGCGATCAATGCAGGGAGGGGAGGTGATGCCCCTGGGGCCACTCTTAACCAATGGGGAATAGCAGTGGATGCACACTTCCCTTTTCATTCTATTTGGGGTAATTCTCAACCACATTTATGAAGCTCCTTAAAGATCACAAGGGATGGAGTACCACTGCCCACAGTGGTTGCCAACAAGATAAAGCATTTTTCTAACCCTCTCCTGTTCATTCTGCTTTTTCCTCATATCTGGTCCCTGGGATCATATTTAAAACAAACAAACAACAATAACAACAAAAACACTAACTTCTTCTATACCTGTGTGTCAGACTTTGCTTTGGGGAGATCCAGATGAAGATAGATGCCTTCTCCAAAATAAGAAAATACAGCACTTCCTAAATATGAGCTTATGCTCACCATAATAATTTAACTTTTAAAGACATCTGTGTAAACTACTCAGAATGGTTAATCTTTTAAGATAATTGTGAAATCAATCATCTGCATTAATCTCCAATTCAGCTGCTAAGAGGTTTTGTATTTATTATTCCTGATAGAATATTTTGCTTGTGTTCATTAAGTGAATTCTTTACCTGCTGGGTGAGTAAACTAAGTCTTTTGTGGATTCCTGGGCAGGAGCCCAATTTTCTAATAAGCCTTTGATAAGAAATACTTCTTGCATTCTTCTAGTTCACCCACACTGCAGGAAATTAAGATTAAAAGTGGGGAGCTCTTTAACTAGGCCAGGGGTGGAAAAGAATGAAACTTAAACTTTCTACAAGATACACTTTAAAACCACAATGGATTTTTTTTAAAACCAATTGCCTGCAGTTCTCACTTGAAATGTCAAGAAATTAACCTTGAGATGGGGTCAATCACACAGGACTTGGGCTTTTCCAACTTTTTATTTATCTTATTTTATTAATGTCCTGCTTTTTTTTCTCTGTTTCTTTATAACTTAGACCCATAGTACATTTTCATGGGAAGTGCAGTAGGATATTAGTTTTCTTGATCATCTATCTTGTTAAACCATCGGCTTCTTCCTTTATATTTAAAAATAGTAACAATAACCGCATTATAGTGAGTCAAGCTTTTCCCCCATAAAGGGGCATTTTCTTACAGGAGAATAAATGTTACAGATTTTCTCTTTTAAGCTTTCATGCTTGTCTCTTTGATATTTAAGGCTCTGAGTGAAAGACTTAAAGGCTTTTTAAAGAAAGAATAAATGGAAACAATAATTCTATGATTTATTTCCAACATTTTTAATTAACCATTCTCTGGAGAGGCAAGACCTAGGTTCAAGTCAGTTTATACCAATTATTACTCAGATAAATGTTTTTAACTTCAAGTTCTTCACTTTTAAAATGGAGAAAATAATAGTGTTTATCCCCTGGGATTGTGTGGATTCAATACGATGAGCTTAATTAAATGTTTAACATCATAGGGCTCAACAAATATTATCATTCTTATCATTATTAACATTATCATCATTGTCATCATCATCATCGTCATCATTGTCTTCAAATGTCCAATGACATAAAACAGGGAAAAGCGTTAAACACAGGTTATTTCATTTATTCCACACAACAGGATATGAGGCATTGATCACTCTCAGCTTTATAAGTGAGGAAACTAGGGCCCAGAAAGTTTGAATAAATTTTCCACAAAATTTCTAAGTGACAGAGCTGAGAGATAAACCCATGTCTGTTCAGCAGCAGAGCTCATAATTTTCTAGTATGGAGTTGCGAAACGTCAGAAATCTGTGAAACTAAACTTCTCCACGGCATGGAGTTTTTGATCATTTGAGAAAATCTTAGCTGTTAAGATTATTTTTTGCTATTTAATTGAGAATCCTCTACTTAGCTTATTCCGCATCAAGAGCGTATATTCTGATTATTGTCTAAATTCACTGGTGCCAGGGCACTGTTTCACATCTCATATTTCCTTTTTACTCTGCATGTCAGAAGTTATAAAATAGTCAACATATAATTCTCAAAGAAAATATCTATTTCTGTGGCATGTTTTTAGAAAAGTAATAATACATCTTTAGCACTTTGAGTTAATGCATGGGTTATATATTAAATAATCATTTTTCTCTTTTTCATTGCTTACAAATGAATAATATTAAAAAAGAAGAAATCCTATGTCCAAAATATGGCTTGAAAGCTCTAAATATTGATGTGTTCTCCCAAGATATCTCAGACTTATTTATTACAGGGCTTTCTAACATCTAGTGAATTTCTCTCTCTTTTCCATTTCCATTTCTTTTCTACTAGCTGCAAATGTAAGTTTAATAAGTTATGAATATTGGAACTTCACAGTCCACTCCTATAATTCCACTCTCTTGGTGACAACTTCAGCTGATCACTTTCAAAGATGATCTGAAAACACTTTGATGTCTACCCAAATCATAACCTATGATACCAAGAAAAAAAGCTTCCTGTTAGCTTGTGAGTTTAAAACTTAAAACCTTGGGCTGCTTTTGTGGTTCTATCTCAGAAACATGGTCTTGAGAAAGCCAGGTTGCAGCACTTTATTTGAGCATACTTCATTATTTCCATCAGCACTAGGTGAATATTTCCTTAGTGACCACTCTTCTTGGCACTGAGAGCAAAACAGACAAAATCCTGCCCTCTTGAAATGAATATTCCATGGACAGATGATGAAGCACAAGAACTGAGAGGGCAGCTCACCAGCCCTGGCTCCAGAAGGCCACTCACTGAATAAAAAAAGGGGAGTCTGTGATCTGGCAAAAAGCACTGAACTTTGAATCAGGACTCCTGACGCTTTTCCTTAGTGCTAGCTAAGGACAGTTGTTGAATCTCTTTGGCATCCATTTTCTTATCTACAAAGGTAGGATGATGTCAGTTCCTCTTAATTTTCACTCTTTGTGCTTAAAAATATGAGATGACTTCACTTTTCCTACAAAATCAAGTCTAAATTTCATATTAAAGATCCCAGCAGAACTAGCTTCAATTCCCCAGGTCTTATTTCCATTGACTAAGACAAGTCCTCCCCTATCCTTCTGGCTAAATCCTACTACACTTTTAAGACTTATTTTGAAGGAAGTTTCCTTTGAGACATTTTGAATGTTGTCAGTTTTCTGCCTTCATAGATAACATAATGGGATACGTATTTAGTATATTTAGAAGGGTTTCTTTTGGAGAGCTTTTTGGAAGTGGAACTAATGAGTCAAATAGGGTAAAAAAAATTAAATTACCAAACTACCAAAATGATTTCCCAAAAACTTGAGATTCACCAGCATATTATGAAAATGTTTGTTTCAAAAGCTTGTGCTTAAGCCCGAGTGTTATTACCTTAGTTTTTATTTTGGCCAATTGTTTACCTACACACAGGACTCCACATCTCTTATAGATAAGTCAGTTGGGAACCCCTGCTTTACTCATAATTTAGTTAATAAATGTCCAACATATTAAACAGAGAATATAGTGTTAGTTGTCGCATAAATCAGAAGGACACAGAACGTTGAGAGATGTAACATATTTGAAAAGGTATGCTGATAATTATGAGCAAGTGTATTTAGTTTGGTAAAAATTGAACTCACCTGATAGCTTTCCACTATATTTTCTACAACATGCTCCCAATGAACAGATATCTCAGAAGATGATAAGACTTTTACGCCTACTGCTGTTGGGGCTTCACTGGGAGCTGAAATTTGATGAGAACATTACATTCTTGCATAAGATGCTTATTTCGTGGTCATCAGTAATACATGCACACACACATATTCATATACATGAATGTTAATAGAGACAGATACATATACATACACATGTACACACACACTTTTACAAAATATGGAAATCCATAAGGATTTCTCTGATATCTGTGAGCAAGAACCATACTAATATTTTTGTATTACTTTTAACTAACCTGGTTATGAAAGCCTGTGGATGCAAATTAAAATTTATTATGTTTAGCTTATCAACTCTGTAGTGTCAAAGATAGGAAATTTGGTATTTATTATAGAAAATTAGTCGTTACAATTAATTTTCAACTCTCTCACACTTCCTATTTAATATGAGCTAAAGATATACAGCAATACTTCCCTCTTTCTCTTTTATGTTTAAGCTAAGATCTTTTTTTTTTTTTTTTAAGAGCCTTTGAAACAAGTTGTGACATCCACCACTTCTTGTGCTCAGGAAAGCCTTTATAAGTCTGATCGTCCAACTGGGCATCTAGTCAAATATGTATCAAAAGGCTCTGTTCAGTGAAAAAAAAGTAATTTACATCCCTTACAAAAATTACACAAAGCAACTAAGGAAATCTTAAGCAGGAGTGATCAATTTTTACTGTCTTTTATTAACAAGCCATAATCCTCTTTTATGCTAAAATGTCCTGCACATGAACACTGTTGTCATTCCAAATCAAGGTAAATGTGTGGCACTATGACTGATTTCTTAGCAGTAGCAGTGAAGATGAACACTTAAACAAGTTTTGTCACATGCACGTTTTATGAGATTCATGAAACATTTAGGAAAGAAATGTAATTATAGATGGCCATAACCAAAGAGATGACAAGCATGGCCTTTGCCTGATTACTTTAGCATCAAATAAAACAGTAAAAAAAAAAATCATATTGGGTGAGAAGGTAACTTGTAAAATGCTTTACACTTTCATTTTCTCTGTGAGATGTACTTAAGTTGTTCAAACTATTGAGTCAAGTTATCATACTTCTGCCGAATCAGAATGAGTGTAGAAAATGTGGGATTAATTACTCAGGATTAAATAGTCCTGAATTGATTATTAGAAATTTCTACTTGTTATTCTTTCTATGTATTTAATTGAGCTAACTTTAGAAAAGTATGCACGTGTTTGTGTGTGTGTGTAAACATATATGCATATATATGATTGCCTTTCATGTTTGTATTGAAAGTAAAGATCATGGGATTATTTGAATAGATATTAAATTTTTAACAGATATGAAAGCTAATAACTCTATGACTGAAGAGCATAAATTCTAAGGGATAGCTAAATGTTTATTGTGGACTAAAATTAGTGTAAATTGGGTAAATTAATAGATAGTGTTTTTCCTCTAAGAGATCAGAAGAGTATTTCACATAGTTTTAAGTTTTAAAACCCTTCCATTTTTGCTTCTCACACATGTGCAAAGGGAAATTTGTCCAAGCACAAATGTTAGGTCAGAAGGCAATGAAAATCTCTACTTGCCTTTCTAGCCATTAATTATTTACATAATGCATGTGAGTACACAGGTATAATAAGGAAGTCTTACCTTTTTAAATAGGAAAATAAATAATAAAAAAGTGTAGCAGCTTAAATAGGAAATCATAGAAATCAATGTAATTAAGTTTAATATAAAAATATGTATCATTTAGCAGAGATATATAAAGTCCTCCAGAAGCATGCTCAGTTCAGTTAAAGTTTCTAGAAAAACAAAGAGCCAGTATCTGTATTTTTTTCCCCCTGAATAGCCTTTCAGATGTCTTTTTTTCTTTCCAAGAAAAAAATTTCACCTGGCTTTCTGACTCCTTTTTCATAGAAGTATGCCTAAGTTCCCTTTAATGAAATTCTAGCATGCTACTGTAATGACAAAAGAAGTTACATAAATGATACAATACACAATTTTGCGTTAAAAGGAGAAATTTTATCAAAAAAAAAGTGTATGTTAAGGCGTTTGTAAAGTAGTGAATTTTATGAATGCACAGACATACTGAGATTCCCATCAAGTCTGGAGAATTTCTGACTGCAAAATTATAATCAAGAGCCCAGGAACAGGGGTCTAAGCCAAGGATTTTAGTGGAGCTTTCCTAACTACCATAAACATGATCTAAAGGATGAAAGAGATTTTGACAACGTTCCTGTCATTTATATAGAGATTGACATTTTAATTTGGCTCAAAATTCACTAACTCATTTACTAAATGCATGGTATCTTAAAAAGATCTTAATAAGTAGGCCTGAAAGACAGCAAACAAAATGCTTACTGGAGAAACAGAATCCCTCATCAGGTCAGTGGGGTCTTTCTTTCACCTACCATCTTGCGCGGAGTGGATGACGGCTGTGAGGCTGTATGGTCCATCTCCTTTGTTGTTGAAAGCTTTGACTTTGACTTGAAATGCAGTGGAAGGGCGCATGGTCTCATCTTTATGAACGTAGCGGCCAGTATCTGGGTTAGTAACTGTCACTTTTTTCCATTCTTCCCCATCAAATGGCTTAAATGCCACTATGTAACCAAAATTGTTGCCGTAGTGGTATTCTCTTGACAAAGGCTGAATAGAAATTGAAATATTTAATAGGTTTAAGCAATACGGTTAACACGGGGACAATCCTATGCAAACAATAAATATGCTACACGTGGAAGCATGCTTTCTGTAAAAACATTCTTAGTTCATAAGTGAGAGCTGCCTGAAAAGGCCAGGGCACAAATGTGCTCCAACATGTGGTGACTTCATTTACCAAATTCGTTATTTCTGGAACACCCCACGGAGGCTCCCACTCTGGGCTTTTATACTTTCAGTTCCTTCCTTCTAGGATGCTTTCTCATTTGTCAGAAAGTCCCTCTCTCGCTTTCTTGAGGTTAAAAAGCCACTTGATGTTTTCCCTGGCCACAGGATCTGCCATTTCAAGACTCTTTCTGCAATAATCCATATAGAATCCCCCCACTTAATTTTTTTCTCTTTAATACAATAATAATGATCTACACTACATATTTTACTTATTGTCTACTGTCTCTCTCCACTAGTATAACATAAGTTTCATGAGGGCAGCGTTATTGTCAGTTTCATTTATCTAGACTCTAGAACAAAGCCTCAAGTAGTATTTATTCAATGGATAAGTAAATGAATTTCTTTAGAGTTGAAAGGCTATGTTAAGACAGTTAACAATGCTCTGGAATATCTATATTGTAACCAAGCAATAGAAACTGGTCAGAGGAAAAAGAATGCGAAAGGAGGAAGGGATAACATTGCACTCATCTGTAGGAGGCTGGCTATGGGCCCCGTCTGACTCCAGGGCTGAAGTAAGAACTCTGTTTTGCATTATTTTCTCAGAGTTATTATTACATAACAATTGCTCAATAAAAAAGTCTGTGTCAGCCCTAACAATCCATTATTTATAAATACTGACTCAAAGCAAGTTCTACTGAGTATCCATCATTTAGTCTTTTTTAGCCAATAAAGTAAATGTGCCCATTGTATATTGACTTTTTTCACCAGAATATCAAAGTTAAGGTGTCTTGAGGAAAAACCGTGAACTAAATACAACACAGTAGCTTGAATATCCATAGGTTAAACAGGAATGTCTGTAAATGTACAAAGTTCAAAGGGAAAAGAAGTTGTTCTTGGTTGCACAATATAGAAATCCTGAAGCATGATCACAAGGATGTACAAAATATGATTTTACATTATTAATAGAATAGCTTAACATTCCCACCATAATTTAAACATTTTTTTCTTATTGATAGTTCTATACTTAATTTTTGCAATTTAGTAGATCAGAATTAGCTATGGAGTTTTCAAAAATTAGTGATGCTCAGGCCTAGTCTCAGAGAATTGATTTCAAATTTTTGAAATAGGAATTTCCAATTCTGAATTTTTTGATAAGCTCCTCATCTTATTGTGACGCATATACCTACACAGTTTAAGAAAATCAAGCCTAAAGAAAGGAGTAAGATGTTAAAATTTTTCCAATATTTTCACTTTTGTGTGGTACACTGACACTAAAACTGACAAATCTTTTGAGATTTCACTGAAGAAAAGACATTTTTTCCTAAATCTTACTTAAAAATGTGATTTAACTGCCAAGTATAAAATATGACTACAGAGCACAGAGTGAAGTCAATTTCTGCTAAATATCCATTTATTATATAAATCAATTTAACTCATGTAAAGAATAATTTTCCTGTAGTTCTCAGAATCCTTTGGAGCCTTAGTTGTGTTCTTTGACTTTCTGCAGTGATTAAATACTAAAAATATTTAACGGATACATAGAGCTATACAAAACATGTTACCTAGATAAATGCCAGATGTCTAATTCAGGCAAATCTATGTTACCAAAGCCTTCCCCACCCCCAGTATCTCTCTCACTTCAAAAATTCAGCTAAGATGCATTGTTTTCCAGACATTATAGTCTCTGAAAAAAAGCTCCCCTTTGGGTCATAAAAATTTAATACAATGTTGTGGACACCTCAATAACAAGTCATTTGGGGGGACTTCTAAGGCTGACTAATGATAGATTACACATGGTGATGAAAGTAAGTCTCAAGTGAGAAAGCAAGCTCCAATTTAAAAACAGATGCTGATACAAAAGATTTTTTAACTGAATCTTTGGAGTTTTGAAAGTCCAGAGGAAATGTTATGAATTGCAGTTGGGTTACCAGGCCACAGTGAGTACAAAATATCTCTGGAATGAGAGAGTTGAATGTTTGTTTAATCTTTAAACCTATGGATACTTTAGCATCAATAATCTGTTTTTGTATAAGAATTGCACTAAGCCATAGTAAGCCAGGTAAAATCTGGCATGCATTTAAGAAAAAAAAATAATTTTAGTAAGTTATTCTTGTTTGGGTTTGGGGCATTGTCTTTTATTTCAATTTATTTCAGGAAGCAAAATGGGTTTGAGATTAAGTGTACGTAAAGCAGCCTATTAACATATGCAACTTCTTAGCACTTACCGCCCATGTTATGGTCAGTTCTCTGTTGCTTCCACCCCCACCTCCTACATCTGAAGGAGCCACATTAGGTGCTGAAACAAATAAACAAATAAACAAAGCTACAAACAAGAGGCCCTGTAATTATTTTCTGATGTTAGAGTTCTTTTTCACTTAGAAACTGTACATTTTTTCTTTCACCAGGAAAGACAAGCTGCACACATGATCCACTCAGATATACTAACAATGCCGCATAGTTGCTGTAATAATGTTTTACTGCCAAGAAAAGAATTGGTTCAGTGCCATAGGAAATGTACTAGGTTCCTTCAACAAAGTAGTGAAGCAAATTTGCCTTCCCATCTTTTTTTTCTGTGTCTTTTAATTTAATATGGTTTTGAAAAATTAGACGTATTTTATTGGAAAAATATTTCACAGCTCATTTTGAACTCTATGACCTAACAACTCACTGCTGTGTTAGTTTTATGTCTCAATCTACAAATAACTGTTAAGAAACAGTGCATGTGCATTAACATAGGATTATGCTTCCCTGAGATATTTGGAAACAGAACTCTAATGCTGTTCTTATGCTCTTATTTTCAATACCTAAATCTCTTCTGGAACCCTGTCCCATCAGTGACTCCAGTTCTCACCTACTCCCATCTTTTTATATCATCCTTCTATTTTTCAGTCTCTACTGTAATGACTATCCTTGACAGTCTCTCCAGCCTTAAAAATCATCCTGTAATACTGTTTTCCTCTTAATCTCACCCTTTCCTGTCACTGAACTGTAAAGAATGATATATGACTATTTTTATACTTCACTCCATAATCACTTTTTAACAACTCATAATCTGTTTCCACTTCTTCATATTACTGAAATCACTCTCTCAAAAATCACAAAATTGCTTTTAACTACCAAGTGCAATGGCCTCTGCTTTTCTCCGAGTTATTCTCTCTCCTTGGAAGTCCTTCAAGGTGACTGCTGTATCTTATCAGATTTGTATACTCTTTTCTTATTGTAGACTTTACCTTATTGGATTTGCATCTAACTGGAGTTGTACAGATAATACTAAAGCATAGTTTGTTCCTGCACTCCAGGCAGTTGGAGACCAGCTACCCAGCTACATAGATGAAGACCGTGTTTTTACTGAGGACATACATTTTCCCACACAACCACTGTGGCTCAGTCTGAAATATCATTCCCAGCTCTTTTAACATTTTAAAGAACAGATGAAATGTCAGTTCTTCCATGACTCCCCAAATAGTCCTTCCCTAAAGGAAAGTCACACCTTCTACAGAGTACTCATTTACTGAATTACAGATCCTAACAAGTAATTGTGATTCACAGATAAAGACTTCAAAGCTTCCTCTATGTTAGCCACGTAAATTCTTTGCTGAACTATGTACATTAATTGCACAGAAACAAACAAAATACAGGCTTTTCTTTATATCTATAAAAGTATATGGTTTCCTTTCCTGATTAAGAAATTAATGTGAAGTTTGAGAGATTTTTATTATTCTATTTGATTTTATTATTTTATTATTTATTATTGACTGTCACCACTTGAGTGTTAGAAATTAAATTGAGTGCATGGGGGTGTTAAAAGGTAATTTACTTGTAGCACTTTAGATGAAATACATATTGAAGTCTGGGACATTAAAATACTGCTGGAAACTCTTTAAGCCCCATAACTCATATTCTGAGGTTAAAATTTTACATGCTATACAGAAACAAAGAACATGTCTTATAATCAATGAATAAATCAAATTTTGTGTTTAAGTACAAATATTGTGGTCACAGGCAAATAATTTCAAAAATAACTCTAGAATAATTTAATTTATTATATTGTAATTTGTTGAATCAAATATTGCCTTCATCAGGACAAGTATTATTTGCCAAAGCATTTCACTATAATCTGTTAAATTATAATCAATATTAACCTTTGTTATTTAGAACAGAGCTAAAAATAGAGTATGTTTATGTTAGAGTGAAGATTTTTCCCATTTCATCACTTTTAATTTCAGGTCTAACACACTTCAAATAAGTAATTCAAGATTATTTTCCTCTTCAAAGATCATCCATTGAGTTCACGATGCTGAAAATAAGACAAAACAAAAGCACAGAAATAAAGGTAGCTATATCTCTTAATAGAGTGTTTTATATCTTACTTGGAATAATAGAGTGTTTAATATTTTAATTTCCTTCTTTAAGCTTTGAACGTTCATTTGTAGCTTTAGGAGTTAAGGGACATTTTTTCACAAGTGGAATTGGCATATAACCTACATATTTGACATGAATCTGAGCACCTAACTGCTCTGTATTTGTATTCAGCCCTGCAGAAACAGGAGGACTTGGCCAAATACTGATTCCTTTCAGGGAAGTAAATCACCCAGAGCACAAGGAAGTTTACTTAACTTTAGGCTCCAGGGCATCTGACAGTGAGCAAAATAGACTTTCTCTTAACAATAAATTATTAAAAATAATTTAAACAAATGTTTAGGAAAAATACAAAATTCTTGAATTAACAATGAATAAACAATTAAAAATAGTGAGGCTTTTAAACTTGTCTTTTTGCCATGATTTCAGTCTAATAATGATTCCTTAATGATGTTTATAGGAAGGATTTTGTATTTCAGTTGTAGATCTAAAACATATTTAAAAAGAAAATCAAGCCAATGTCATGATTATTCTTTCCTATGAAAAGAATCTGTTGCCAATTTTACTTGTAAATTTGAATGCTTAAATAATTTGCATATAGGTAACATTTGGGGCTTTGGCGTTTTATTTAACAATGTACAAACTGCCTTGTGACAAATCCTAAATTATAAAAATCATGGAGTATAAGAAGAAAGGCCCTTGATTTAAAATATATGGACTACTCAGTTTTTGTTAATTATTGCTTTCCATTTTTACAGAAATAAAGTTACCATGAATGTAGCTTCTCATTTCAATTTGCATCAGAATTTCACTGTGATTTAAACAAATTTTTTAGTAAGAGGTTCAAAATGGTATGTAAGTAATGCTCTAGGGTCTAGATAAACAAAGGGGTTAAAGCCTTACATCTGCTTTTATTCTATCTATAAATATATTTTCTTTCTGAAGTCATTAATAAAATCAAACGAACTGTATAATATTTGGATATTCAAATGAGTTCTTCATAATTCTTATGATCTCCTACTCTGATGGTGGACCAGATTGCTAACATTCTTTATGCATCTACCATGTTAAATTGATGCTCTTCCCAGGTAAAAATTATATAGGGTCTGAAGTAGTTCACAAAAACATTAATGTCTTTAGATGTTATCAGGCCAAAATTGTAGTTTGCTTATTAATCTAGACTTTGTTCTCAAACAGGAAAGTTAAATGGGCGTAGCAGAGTAAATCCGTTAACTGCTCAATAGAATGATAGTCTAAAGACAAGTCATCTGAAGCAATGTTTACATGGGCAGAAAAGAATGCTACAAGCATAATGCATAGTAAATTTATTATAAAGAACCCAAACCGATTATGGGTTTTTCACTTAAGTGAAAGAATGAACACTTCCTAGTTTATCTCAGTGTATTAAAAACAAAAGCATCTAATGCATATGTTAACCTTGTTTCAGACAAAACAAATTATATTTGGTAATGTATTTTTCTAAATTTTAATATGCAAATATCACAGTAGCTTTGATCACTACTTTTCATTATCCTCTATTAACTTACAATTGCAAGAACCATCCTCTTTCCCTTCTTGTTCCTCTCTTTTCCTTCTATAAATAATTTTAAGTACCAATTGTAGACACTGTGTTGTGTTAAGCACTAAAGTTAACAATATGAATAAAATCTGATTCCGGTCCTGAAGATGCTAATGTAGTAAAATTAAATATGTACAACTGGTTTTAATTCAATGTGTTAAATATCCCCAATGTGTTAAAAATCCCTAGTAGAAGTTTGCTGGATGAATCAATGAATGAATAAAAAAGGCCAGCTTATTAAAAGACTCATCTAGAACTTAGAAATGATTTTTACATATCGTACCTAATTGTATACTCAGATCAGCACTTTAAAATAAATATACAGAAAAGTAGCATTATTCTCTTTTTACAAAAAAGGCGAATGAGTCCCAAAAGTAGTTAGTTAACTAGCCCAGGTCACACTACTCACATGTAGATAAGCTGCAACTTTAACTCAGGTCTCCTGATGGCTTAAAAATCTACACTCTTTGCTTCTTAAAAAAAAAAAGATTTTTCTATTACATAACTAGTGACAGCTACTAACGTTAACATAGCACCTTACTAGCTATAAAACATGTTCTTAGCACCATCCTCCTCCTTTATCAAACATATCTAAAAAATAAAAATAAATGACACAGCTGAATAGCTTCATTAGACATGAAATTAAAGCTCTCTACATAGTATGAAAGTGCTGATTACAGTGTTATGTTATTTTTTCTCTTTTCCTTCTTAGTTTGATCTGGCAAATAAATGGTAAAGTTGTCAAAACAAACCTGAATGTACCATTTTCGGATATCGACTTACCAACTGCACCTGCAGAGCTATTAGCTATGGGGGTATGTCTTACAATGACACATCGTTTTGAAGGATGCTTCTGTTATCTCTTATTTACAGTCAAAATTAAATGGGTTACAATGATTACAAACACATCTTCTAATTCTTCATTTGGGGCCATCCATTTATAATGCACTTGTCCGAAACCAAAGAATATGCCCAACTGTGCCTGGCAATATTAAAATTAAGTAATTGGACAGATAAGGGCATATGCCACACTAGATAATGTCCTGTCTTTCAGTCAGTATAATGAGGCACAGGAGCAACCTTTCCATCAAATGGGAACCAGCCTTTATCCCACATAACATATGCTGGCATCTCTTAGAGAGCTGTTATAATGGTACATGACAAGACAAACATACCCCTGTTTCAGAAAGTATTTTTATTTTTTTGTAAGGATAAAAAATGTAAATGTCCAATTTTATGAATATTCAATTTTTCAAAAATAGGATGAAATGAAAAACAGAAATTAAAGAGAAAGTATGTTGGATTGTATTGTATTAAATATATAAATTATTCCTTTAAGATGATTAAAATTACATGAAATTATATGATTCTCTTTTATGTTAATAAAAATGGAAATATATTGCCAAAAGAGGTGATCTATTAGAGTAGACAATATTTTCTTATAAGCATATTAAAGCTTAAAATGAGCATTAATGGCATAATAATTTTATTCAGCAAATATTATGCACTAGACAGCACTAACTTTGCTCTCCTTACATGTTTTTAATCATAAAAAAATTCATAAGATAAATAATTTCCACTTAGAGATGAGAAACCTGAGGCTCAGAGAGGTTAAGTAACATGCCTCTAATCACAGAGTTTTAAATGATGGAACCAGTATTCTACTAAAGGATCGGTGTCCCAGAGCTTTAATACTGCATATTGCCCTCCTAGAAAATTATTTAGGAGTGAAGCTTTTAGAACTGCAAAGCCCTGAATTTGAATCCTAGCTCTGCTTCACATTAACCAAGTGTAATCTTGACTTCTTTGTCTGTAAAATTAGGAACAATAATACCACTTGCATGAAGTTATTGTGGGAATTAAGTGGAGCAATGCAAGTAGAGAGTTTAGCACTCTGTGATAACATACAGCAAGTAAATAAATGATAGTAGCCATAAAACTTGATTAATAAAGGATCCAAAAATATTTTCTTATGAAAGATTAACAAATGTATTAGAGGTTATAGGATTTATTTTTTCACAGTTGAAAGGAAGGCATCATATTATTATATCACGATTGGGCCAAATATTGCATTGTGAATAAGACCGTTATCACTTCATATGTTTGTTTTATGTCTGAAGGCTTTTAAGAAAAGTTATTTTCCAAGTACACTAGAGAGAGAATTAATTCCTTAAAAAAATACCATTTGAGGAAACATGTTAGAGGTCATGCTTAATGAAGGTGATGCCAAAAGTTGTTAGTTGAAAGTAACAACCTTACCAAAATACTAGGTTTGATATCACTAAAACAAATTTTTCCCAGCATTTCTAAAGATAAGAAGACATTAAGGTTGGAAAGTCTTCAGAGTTACATACAAACTACAGGTAGCAAGCACATCAAAAAGTATTCTTATCCTCTAAATATGATACTAAATATAAATTATATTTATAGATTCACAGATGAAAGAATTAGATTGAATCTTTCTTTCTGAAACATGTTTTGCTGTTATTGTTCTTAAAAACATATTTAATTTAATCAGGGTTTCCCTGGTGGCACAGTGGTTTAGAGTCCCCCTGACGATCCAGAGGACATGGGTTTGTGCGCCGGTGCGGGAAGATCCCACATGCCGCGGAGCGGCTGGGTCCGTGAGCCATGGCCGCTGAGCCTGCGCGTATTGAGCCTGTGCTCCGCAACGGGAGAGGCCACAACAGTGAAGAGGCCCGTGTACCGCAAAAAAAAAAAAATAATAATAATAATAATAAATTAATCAAATATACACTGAGATTTTAAAAAAAATCCAAGTTCTTATAATTCTGTCCAGACGATCAACCGAAGTATACTACTAAAGCAATCATTTTTGAAATAAATAATACATAATTTTTTGGTAACAGACTTCATACAATTTTTTGGTAACAGAGGGGAGGGTCTACTCCTATCATCAATGCCAGAGAAAGTGTCTTTCTTCACCATGAACGATGTTGTTTTTGGATCAGAATTAATTCATATTGTACTAGTCAACAGATCACAGAAAATTAATCAAGCTCAATGAGATAAAAAAGGTCTATATCTGAGATAAGCATGTTATAATTTTTAACTGAAATAAGTTTTCTTAGACCAACTTAATCATTTGATATTTTTGCAATTTTATTTTGAAAATGAATACTTGTTATAGCAAAGCAAGTGCATGATCTCTCAGCATGAATTATGTGGTTGAAACCACCAATCAGATAATGTGCCAGTTCCTTTTTATTTTTGTTTTTCAAGAAAGGGCAACTGTGTTCATTCCATCACACAGAAACTTCTATTACAAACATAGGAGGCTCTAGGGAATAATCAAACCAAGCAAACACAAGGATCCTGGCTATGTGGTATCTGTGTTCTCTAAAGCTGCAACATATATTACCTCCATATCCTAATGAGATTTCTGTGAGTCAGAGAAAAAGGAAAAATTGTGTTCATTTCATAGGTGGATATACTAAAACAAAAAATGGTGTTTAAGTCATATCTAGCTCTGTAACTGAGAATGAAATATGAGCTTCTACTAGAACGCAAATAAAGGTTCATATAAATGGCTGTGTGTTTAGTAGTCCTGCTTGAAAAAACACCTTTAAGAGAGAAAGACTGAATGTATCAGGTCTGTGTTTGAATTCTGAATCTTGCAAGTAGTTATATTAACCTAGGTAAACGGTTTAGTGTTTCTGAGTCTACTGCCAATTAATGAGCGTTGGATTGTAATACCTACCTCAAAATATTATTGTGAGGATTAACTGAAATGCATCTGAAAATGCTCAGCACAGATCAGTATTTTAGCGTTTCTGTTCTTCCTTTATTACAGAATCATCAGTTTTAACTGATAAATTACATGAAATTACATGAAACTTTAAGATATCGTTTATTGATGACAGTCTCTGTGAATAACTTGGCTTTAAAAACTCAAGACAGTACAATTCATAATTCTATTTAGAAGTTAGGCCAATGAATTGACGTAGCCAGAAATGTGGATAAGTGATATTAAGATATCACAGCAGAATTTTAATGGCATTCTGTCATCCATTTAAAATATTTTCCCCCAAATAAAGCACTGAAGTTTGGCAAGGCTCAGTAAAAATAAACAAACTCAGAGAGTCTACAAAACATTTTCTTTTTCATAGACAGGGAATAATAAAAAAGAGTTATTATTAGAATCAGAACAATATTTTTGCCTAGAAATTCAAGGGAGAAGGAAAACAGAGTGAGGCATTTCTTGTATAAAAGGCTATTAAAATGGAGTTGGTATTCAGCATAAAAATGTGACCCTAAATTGGAAGAATAGCCATGGTTGAGCTGTGATAAAAGAGCACATTTAGAGTGACACCTAATATTAAAAGAACACATTATAGCTATTTCTGAAATGCTCTGACTCCCAAAGTGGTATAGATCCAAGAGACCCCATCACATTCCCTCCTTGCCAGGCTCACCCTACTCTCCTGCCCATACCCTCCATCCACGTGGCTGTTTGGTTATCCATGTCTTTGAGAGATAAAACAAATTGTGAGCCTTCTAAATCATGGAATCTGCTTAACTATGACTCTGCCCGGTTAAGATTCACAATTTACATTAAAGTTTATATTCTAAACACCAACTTCATTTAAGCGGTGTTCAGTGGATCATATAGTTGCCTCTATTTACCTCTTTTCCATTAATTATGTAAGAATATTCTAAAGATTTATATTTTCTCTTTTGGTTTTTGACTGTCTTGACACAGAATGCACACACCTGTGTGAGATACATATACACACATTTTTTAAATAAATCACTTACATCAGAGAATTATTTCCAAATACATTCAATTATATGCTAAAGTGTCACTGAATTTATAAACCTTTTAAATTTTAAAAAGTTTCTTCTACATACCAGCACCATCTGTTTTAATTTTGCTTGATGGTATACTGGGCTCTCCTATACCCAATGTATTGGTTGCTAGCACACGAAATTCATATTCCATCCACGGGATTAAATCCACTGCTCTTGCTGCCTCCATATTTCCTTCAATCATTGGGGGATCTAAATAAAATAAATATTAAATAGAGAATATTAGGTGAGTAATATCATTCTTATAATTTTTTATGTTACTGTTTTGAGAAAATGGCACACGTTCCATTGAGTTGAAATAAAAATAAAAAGTAGGAATGACAAAATGTTAAGTTCAAGGGAGTAAGAGGAGAGGTCCTTAATAGATAACACGTTAGAAAGAGAGATATGCACATGTATCATTTATTTATTAAGTATAGGGTGGGAGCACTGAGATTTTGCATTTCTAACCGGCTCCCAGCTCTTGCTTCTGCTGCTAGTCCACTGGCTACAACCTGAACAGCAAGGGGCTGTATCCTGAAGACAGAATCCAGAAAGATTTCTTGAGGCAAAGGTACAACTTGTGCAGTTAAAAGTTTTATGGACTTCCACTGATGTAGTGTATGGGTAGTGAATGATTTATTACCAGGGTACCTCTATGTTTATACTCTTTTGTAGTTAGCTTTTTAGATTTATACCCAAATCATTTGGGGCACTGATAATAAAGGTTATAATAATTCATTAGGATTTATTAAGTATTTCTCAGAATTTATGCTACTAGATACAGGAAAATTATAACTTAGGGGTAAGATACGTTCAAGATTTCTTATTATTTTTTTTTTTAGAAGATGTTGGGGGTAGGAGTTTATTAATTAATTTATTTATTTTGGCTGTGTTGGGTCTTCGTTTCTGCGTGAGGGCTTTCTCTAGTTGCGGCAAGCGGGGGCCACTCTTCATCGCGGTGCGCGGGCCTCTCACTATCGCGGCCTCTCTTGTTGCGGAGCGCAGGCTCAGTAGTTGTGGCTCACAGGCCTAGTTGCTCCGCGGCATGTGGGATCTTCCCAGACCAGGGCTCGAACCCATGTCCCCTGCATTAGCAGGCAGATTCTCAACCACTGCGCCACCAGGGAAGCCCAAGATTGCTTATTTAATTGAGGTACGATAAAACATACAACCAAGGCAGGACTATACATTATTTTAAGCTCTCCTAAAATATTCTCACATGTGCTTTTAATAATTAACTTACACATACATGTAAATACCTGTACATCACTTATTGGAAAATGTGTTCTCTTAGGCTTATATATGACTCATTATCTTATTACGTAAGGAATTTTTATCTGGCACTGCAGACCATGAATAAATAGTTTTTTGAGATGTTGTACCCATTGTCACAATAAATGTTAAGCATCCCAGTGTCCAGTTTCTACTTTTAGACAAATTCCTAATGGCTCAGACTATCCCATGCCTCACACTGTCATGTGTGGCACGTGTGACATAACTCTCCTAGACACTAATTTTGCCATCCAGTCTCTTCTTTTGTTAAGAATTTGTTTTATATACTTGACATATATTTTTGACTTTCTGATTAAAAGTTTGGCTTTCCTTCTCCTCTGTTTTAATTCTGCCTCTTTATCGCCTGTTTTCTTTACCCCTTCCTCACACCAAATTGGGATTTGTTTGTCTTACTTCGTATACATAGGAAGTTATTTTAGGTAATTGGAAGGGGGAAGATGAAGTTTTCATTTGAGAAGGACTCTTCATGGAGAAAAGGAAAACACAGAGCTGGTTGTTATGACACTGGGTAGAGTGGCCCCCTTCTTCACTAGATACCTTTTTATGATTTTGAGCCTCCTATAGAAGGAGACATTGTAGTGGGTTGAATGGTGACCCCCCCACACACAAAAGATATGTCTATGTTCAAATCACCAGAACCTATGAATGTGACCTTATTTGGAAAAAGGGTCTTGTAGACCATTTTAATTTTAAGGCAAATTAAGTTAAGAATCTTTGGATAAGATATCCTGGATTATCTAGATGGGCCCTAAATCCAATGACAAGTGTCCTTATAAAAGAAACACAGCAAAGAGACATATAGGAGAGTGAAATGTGACCAAAAAAGCAGAAATTGAAGTGATGCAGCCACAAGCCAAGGAGTATTTGGAGCCTCTGGAAGCTAGAAGAGGCAAGGAATGGGTTGTTCCCTGGGATCCTTGGAGAAGGTGCAGCCCTGTCATCACCTTAGTTTTGTACTTCTGTTGTTTCAAATCATCAGATCTGTGGTAATGTGTTATGACAGACATACAGAATTAATACAGAGGTTTAGAGGCTGAAGCTGATGGAAATATTTGTGAGTTTGTGAGTCCGAGGAGTCCAAGTAAAAAAGTATAATAGAAGCGTCAAGGAGGCAGTCTGATCCTCTCTCCTGCTTCTTATGTTGCAAAACCCCAGCATCATTTAAATGCTTGAAGAATGGAAATGCAGGAACCATTCTAAAGGGTCCCTCTTGGTAAGGGCATGGTGTTCTCACGATGGTAAAGGCTACCCTGGGGCTTTTCCAAGCAGCTGGGCAGTCAACAGGTAGGGGCAGGTGAAGGCTGGGTCAGAACAGGAAGAGCCAGATGGATGTGCAGTGAAAACTGCAGCTGATAGACTGATTCTGAGCATGTATGAGGATCCAGTATGAAAATATCTCCAAACAAATGGAAGATCAGGAATATGTTCAAAGAGTAGAAATTCATACTTCACTACAGAAAACATTTGGAAGAATGGGGAGAGATAAAGAAAGAAAAGTCAACTGGAGTCATTTTAGGGTAGGTTTTAGATTCCAGATGAGGAGTCAGGCCTGTGACTAAATGAAGTCTGAGATGAAGAAAGGAAGAAGAATAAGCAGAAAGCCTTGGAGTTACAACCATGAGAAGACAGACCTCAATGGGAAACCCTTGACCCAGTGATGCAAACAACTTTCAAAAGGGGAAGCTGGAAGTGGATGTTAGGAAGATGGACTTCCAGAATGTACCTTCCGAATGATTAAGGAAGGAATTTGATATCTATAAGTTAATAATATAGTCTACAAGGATAGCTAACAGTTGTGAACACTTCTCTTTTTAGAACAAAACCAATTATGATCATTCTTGTTAATACACATTAACATCAGTACTTATGAGAAGATAAGTATCTAAAACAAATAAGTTTTTGGCATATCTTTATAATACCCCCTCTATAAAATCATTTATATAAGTAGTAGGGCTAACTTAGCAAAAAATGACTAATGCCAATCATTTTAGAAAAAATGTATTTAGAATTAAAAATGGCTCTGTATCTGGCCTGCTTTCCTTCCCCAGAGGGGGACAGGACTTTGGATGCATACCACATCATAAGAACAGGGTTTAAAAGTTTGCTTTCTAACTTTTTTCCAGTCCAATCTTGAGCTCGGTAGCCCATTATCACTACTTTACAACTTGAACTTCAAGACCAGCTATGTCCATATCAGGCCAAACCTATAATATGTTTCTATGTCTCCCTTTGTTTGTTCCTGGTTATTATTTATGGACATACATATGTTTCTTTTACTTCTTATTCATGTTTGGGAACCACTCAGTGCCTGGTACACCTAGAATGATGTTTTGTAAGTAGAAGTACTTAATAAATATTTGTAAAAATTATAAATAAACTACAAATACAAAAGTTGTGCTTATTTAGAGTCGACAATGTCTTAATGCAAGAAGCACAACCGTGTGTATAACTTTATTGTCTCCTTCAACCCTGAATCAGGCAGGCAACTGGTAGAAGAAAAGAGGGGACACTGTTACCTTGTCCCACCACAAAATATCCATGCTCTGTGGCTCTTATGCCTGTATTAAGCTCATAAATCATCCTGCCTTGTCTAAACCAGAGGGTAGACCTCATCTCCATCCTCTTAAGCTCTCTCCCACCCTCTTTAACTCTGAGTTGATCCTTTTCAATTTCTCTCCTCCATTGCTACTGTGTTTTACCTCTAGTACACATTTTTATTTACTTTATTCTGAGCCCTAAATGCCCCTAGAAAAGAATTTGTACCTTCTCCAACCCCTTCAGCCCTGGTAGGAACTATTGGATGGATTTTATTTTTCCAAAACCACCCATACAGATAGGTTGGAAGCAAAGGTCATCTTTGCTTTGGAAAGAGATTCTTGCCTCAAGCCAAATGCACAATAATCAGGAGCAGAAGGACTTTGTGTTCCCTCTCTTCAGCCAAGTTCCTTGCAACCTGTTTGCTATTCCTGGAGTCAGAAAGAGAGGAGAGTACTTGGCAAAATAGAGGCAAGTACCAGGAATCGGGACTGTGGTCTCAAGTTCCTGAGTTTTAACTGGGTCATTTCCTAGTCAGACCACTTTTTACAGACAATCTCAGTTTTGGAAATCAGATTTTAACTGTATAAAGGCTGTCAGAGGCTTCTTTCTATAAAAAACTAAAATGTTGTATATTAACCTGGTAGGTATTTAAATCTTGGTTTTACTTCTAAGTGTAAATTTCAAGCAAAGGGATCCAGAATAAGAGACATACTCCTTACTTTAATATTCAGGTCAGAAGACCCCCTTTAGAAGATTTTATTCTGATAACCAGCCATGAGCACTCATCTACAGATCTATTTTCAAATACCTTTAGTCCATAAGGCTCAGAATAAAACAAATTCTGACTATTCTTTGGAGGAAAAGAGAAGCAAGCCTCATGTGTATCCCAAGGCCAATAGTCACAATTGCCTGGCAACCATGCTTTGTGGTGCTCTGCCTTCAGACCCCAACAACTAGTTCCCTGAGCAGCTTCAGAACTAGGCAGAATGACCTCCAGACTAAAAAACAGATGTTTCAAAAATAACTCCAGGTAATATAATCACACCTGTTCTAGATCCTTGGAAGTTGCCATAGTGAGTTCTGCTATTTCCTCGGGGTTTAAATACAGCTTGAACCCTTAGGATCCTCCATCTCAATCTAAAACCCAAGTATTTGAAACTACCCAGAAAGAATTACTCACTTGGGGATCTAGCTGAAAAAGCTGGTCCATTGTTTCAGAATGAAAATGGACAATTAAAGGCCTCTCTCTGGCTCTGACACAACTACTCAGTGTGATGTTAGAGGCTGTAGACCCAACCTGTAGATCATCTGTCAGGACTCAGAGAAGAGCCAGAGGTGTGACAATGTTCCTTGCAGAGAAAGAGAAGCAGATTGTTCTCTGAATTCCCAGAAAGTGTGATTCATTGATTCTCTATGGAAAGTTTGCATGCTGCCTCATAAAAACCCAGAAGTTTATCTTTGAAATAAGAGCAACAAAAGTGAAGCTATGGAAAGGCAAAAAATAAAACAGTAAATTCTAAAATGTAAATCCCCTACAAGGAGCCTAATTCTTTTTCATTTTTTTAACCTATCAATTTGACAAAGATTTAAAAAGAAAATACTAAGTAAAGGTATGATGGAAGAGATGTTTATATACTGTTGATTGGAATAAAACTTATTCCACCTTTCTACAGTGTAATTTTGTAATAAGCTCATGGGCTTAAGCATGCGTACACTCAATAATTTAACTCACAAATGTCCATTCTGAGGAAATAATCTAAAATTCAGAGGAACATGTGCCACGATGATAATTGCAGAGGATTGGTAACAATTAATTCTAGTCTTCCACAAGACAGAACTTTAAATATAAAGACACTTTCTTCTCCTTTTCAAGAACATATCTGAGGTTCTCTCAATTGCTCCTCATAGCACAGTTTCCAGGCCATTTTATGTTCTGGCCAACATTCCTTTTCCACACAAACACACACACACACACACACACATACACACACACACACACACACACACACCATCACCAACAATATTCTATAATTTTTCCTCTGAAAGTAGCAGCATAGAATCCAACGCACATTCTAAATGTGACCTGAGCATCTTGTAGAACCCTAGGAATGGTATCAGGTTTCTGTTGTCCAGCCCCAAAAAGTTCCAGAGAAGTAATACTTACAGTAGATTGTTTTAAAGATCTACAGTCTATTATTTCATCTCATTATTCTAAATTTAATCATTGGAATGCTGAAAGTTGGTATCTTTGAAAAATATTTATTGGACACCTTAACTGATTACCTGCATGAAACTGCATTTAACACTATACCTTCTTTTTCAGTGGACACCACTGTAAATAAGAACCACGTGATTTTTATTTCTGCATTGGTTGTAAATTTTTTTTTTCCACTTCCACTTAGAACACAGTCACAAGAACTTTACTGACCAACTAACAGGAAGAACATGCAAGATAATCTACAAAATAATAGTATTTTTAGAGCCCACTGGAGAGCTGAGTTTGTGAAGAAATCCAAAGAACTAAAGTCATCATCAGTAGAGTCATGGGGAGAGGAGGATTTAGTCATAGACGTTCATATGAAAAACGCAGTTTAACTTTTCATAGATATTTAAAGATAAAGTGCAGGCTGGCATGGCTATTTTGAATCCCTGGGAGCCCCAAATCAAGGAGAGTCCTTACCTGTTGACTAACTCTTTCTCTGTAGGCTTTACCAGATGCATTCAAGAAAGTTCGGAAGCCGGACAAGAGTGCTGAGAGACCACCCTTAAAGGCACAGACACCTCAGATCTGCTCAAATCTAAGAGCAGAGCAGGAAAATTGAGACCCTGCATGCACTCTGAGCCTTACACTGGATATAAGTGAGTGCCCGTGTGTAGCTGGGTGAGTGGTAAGAGGGTAACAGAGATTTGCCTCCCATCTGAGGAGCAGGTGCTTTGGATCTGTGAAGTCTGAGGGAAGGATAGGAGAACTGAGAAAATTCTCCCCCACCGCCCCAGCACTCTGTGCTTTAGACTGATTTTCAGACAACAGCTGTCTGGGGCAAGAGCAGGGGAGGAGCAAGAGTCCTCTCTGATGTCCAAGCTGGAGAAGAAAGCTGAGGTCTGATAGGAAGACTGGAAAACCTCCAGACATGCAATATGGGGGAAAGGTTGTGATCCTGTACTCAAAACACTTGAAGCCTGTATAGAACTGAATTTAACAGCGAAGCTCAGATCATCTCAAAGACAGATTAGATTGACTCAACCCCTGAAAGAATGACATGAATTTTCCTGGGAAAAAAAAATTTCCTCTACTGTTCTTTTACACACAATGTTTGAAAATCAATCAACACACACACACACAGTGTCCACAATCTGTGGAACACATCAAACAATCTAACATATATTTCACTAGAGACCAAGAAGAGCGAGAGTGGGACAGAGGAATATCTAAAGAGATGATGTCTGAGAATTTCCAAAGCTGAAGGAAGATATCACCTCAAAGGTCTAAGATGCCAGTAAACTGCATCTGGATCAATATATTCTCATCAAACTGAAAAGCAAATACAACAGGAAATCTTGAAAGCAGCTAGAGAATATGGACACATTAAATACAGGAATATAAGGTAAAAAGAATAGTTGACTTCTTGTCAGAAACAATGAAGGCAAACAGACAAAGACACTTTATTAAGTGCTCAAAAAAAGCAACTTAGAACATATATCCAAAAAATCACTTAAATATTAAAAGAAAACTATTTTTTCGTGTAAAAAAAAAGCTGAAGGTCTTTGACTCCAGCAACCTGAAGAGTTAGACATGCTAAAAGAAGTTCTTTACTTTGAAAAATTATAACAGATAGAAATCCAGTTCTACAGAAAGCAATGGAAAACCCAGAAATAGAAAATATATTGGTAAGTATGAAGGACTTAGAAACAACTTTCAGCAACTGAGAGTAGAAAAGAACTTCCATCCAAGATGCCCTTTATCACCAGGGGCATAAAGGGGGGAAAAAGCTGTCTACCAAGAAAATAAAACTACCTTTTAAAACTGAAAGCAAAATAAAGTCATTCCCAGATAAACAAAAACAGAGAATTTGTTGGGAGCAGACCTGACTTACAAGAAATACTCCAAAAAGTTCTTCAGGCTGAAAGCAGTTGACCATTGACAGTAATTTGAAAAAACCATCCAAAAAAATAAGGAGCACTGGTAAAGGTAATTATGTAATTAGAAAAGTATAAATACTTATTTCTTCTTTCTTTTCTTTTCTGATTTAAAGGCCATTATAGAGAATATCTATCTATCTATTTATCTATCTTTAGCTATCTACTTATGCATCTACCCATACACATATACATATGTATAAATGTATATATACGGTGTGTGTATGTAATAAAATTGTGTTGGGCTTACAGCATATAGAAATGTAATATATTTGACATAACTTAAAGGGACAGGTAGAAGCGAAGTTGTATTACAGTAAGAAAATAACATCAGATGATAATTCAAATTGACAGAAACAAATGAGGAGGATCAGAAATGTTAAATATTTAATATGTTACTTAATATAACAAATTATAAATATATACTTGTTTTCCTTTCTTCTCTTAGCTTCTTTAAAAGACATTAAATTATAGAAAGCAATAATTTCAGCAGAAGTTTATTGAATTTGCAACATACATAGGTATATAATATATAGAATATAGATGTATGAATAATAATCCATAGCACAAAAAAGGGGCAGAATGGAATAGTGCTAAGAGTAATGTTTCTATATCTCACTGATATTGTTGGTAAAAATATGAAGTTTATTGTGATAAATTCCATTATACCAGGTAAGCTCTAGAGTAATCATTAAGTTTTTATATTTAGAGAATTTCATTAAATTAGTTGAATTTTTATGCTAGAAAATATTCATTTAGTGCAAAAGAAAGCAATAAAGAAGAAAAAAAAGGACATAAACAAATGAAACATTTAGAAAGCGAAAATAGAGTGGCAGATATAAATTCAGCTACATCAATGATAATATTAAATATCAATGGATTAAATAATCTAATCAAAAGGCAGAGATTGTCAGACTTGATAAAAAACAAAATCCAACTATATGCTGTCAACAGAAAATATACTTTAGATTCAAATATACAAAGAGGTTGGCAATTGCAAAAGATATAACATGCAAACAGGTACCATAACAAATTGGAGTGGCTATGCTCATATTAGAAGCATCCTATTTAAATGCAACTCTTGCCTCCCCATCTCCCTTCTCTGTTGTTTTTCTTTATCACTAATCACCATGTGACTTATTATATATTTTAATTAGTTGTTTATTACCATCTCTCCTACTAGAATGTAAGCTCTTTGAAGGTAGGGTGTGGCTTTTCTTTTGACTTTTTTTTTCTCTCTGTTTTATTCACTGCTGGTCAACTATGTATCTAGGACAGGTTCAGGCACACAGTGGGAGCTCAATAAATATGTATTTAATGAATGAGCACTATAGGCTCTGATCTAGTTGCTAGGGATAGCACAGTGAATCAAACAAAAGTCTTCTCCCTCATGGAACTTAATTTATAGTGGAAAAAATTTTTTTAATGGGAAGCATATTTTAATTGAGCCATATGTTAAGCATAATGTGGTAAGCATGGTAAGCACTAGTGGAGATGATTGCAATCATTATTCCTTTTTCAAAGCCAAACCAAATTTTAACCATATGTTTATTTATTTCATTTGCTCCCTAGTATCTATAATTAATGTAAATTTGGCTAGATATTGATTATTATCTATAGTTTTATCATTATCATCCATTTTCATTCTATTTAGAGAAGTAGAAACTGCTCATGCTTTATGTTTATCAAATATCTAAACAGTTTTTTAAATTGTTTTTCAAAAGGTCTGATTTTGCCAAGTATATTTATAGATAATTCTTACACTCACAAGCATAATGTGATAGAAATATTTCACTTGTTTCTAATTCATTTGAACTTCATACACTTATGTGGAGAATTACTTAATGCTAAAATATATCCTAAACCCTTGTAACAGATTTCAAGTTTATATTTCATTTATTGCCCATGATAGGAAGAAATTATCAAAAAAAAGGTGAATCTAAATTAGAACTTCTCAGGGAGCAATACAAATAAATTCTGTTATGTTAAGATTAAAGTGAGCAGGTTTAAGATATGCTGGGATTAATTCTTTTACATTTTTTAAAAAAGAGGAACATTCTATTCACTTTTGTCTTTTTTTTCTCCCCTCTGGTGACAACTGTGAACATATTTCTATGCCTCTTCTCTATGCATGTAAAAGAAATTCTGACAACTGCAAGTTTGGTTAAAAATATTGTCAACAATGACAAAGATAAACAGGTTATTTTATCAAAACAATCCTCTATCTTCTTTCATGTTCTATGAGAAAATATGCTGATGTGTGATATTTGAAGGCTAGTGATGAAAAATGGCAATGGTAATAACTTATATACAAGGAAAAGTACTTCACTCTTAATTAGTTTTTGTCTGTTAGAAAATCTTAATATGAGAGGGGAAAAAAAAGTTTGAGGTACTAAACTTCTTTAAAAACCTGTTTTGAGGAAATTCAAGCCAGATAAGAACATATTCAGAAAGTAAAAAGTTATGGTAGTAAGATTTAGGTGCTTAATCTTTATGATTAATTGTGTCTTTTTTTAGAATGCAGAACTATAGTGCCTATATAATTGGATAAAAAGGGTCATAAATAATAAGTTACAGATGCCATTTGCCAAATCCACCTTCCTTATAATTTTTTCCTAGTACATCTTAGGCTTAACACGTAGCTCAAATAAGAAACCCAGGAGACCTCTCTTTGCTTCCCCATTTTAGATTTAGACATGCTGCTTCTTCCCCTATAGCTTTAAAACATTTAGTTTGCTGTGGTTTTCTTTACTACTAAAACATTGGGATTGTTTGTTTTAAGAAAATTTTCAGGGTCGATGATAAAATTCTTAAAACATCCAGGTTTTTTTGATTGTTTTTGATGAAAGAATTCATCTCAAAATATGAACAGATTAATCAAACAAATAAAACTCACCCGTCTTTGCATCTTTCCAGTCATCTGAAAGAATAGTCTTGGTCTGGATAGTGTATTTAGATATAGGACTATGATTGTCTGAACCACGGCTCCAAGTAAGTCCCACAGAAGTGGCCCTAATGTCTTCTATTCGCAGACCACCTGGAGGACCTGGAGGGCCTGGAATGAAAATTTGGGTAATGAATCAATGAATCCCAGCTAGTGAATTAAGTGCACATTAGAATACAAAAATGCCCTCTTTGCAATTAATCTAAAGAACATTTACACGATGAAATAAGTGGTGTCACATTCCATTTAAACATAAACTATAAGAAGCAGTAATAATGGTATTTATGGTTTTTACTAAATGCTTTCATGATGTCTCTTTTTATTATGAAAGGAGATAAATTCTGTCCTTTAAAAATGGCATTATTATTATATCACACATACGATATTCCTCGACTCATAAAATGCATTTGGCATCAAATGAACCTGACATAACAGATTGTAGCATAGTGATAGTTAATGAATGTTTGCTGAATACATGGGTCAGAGCTGACAGCACAGTCCAGATACAAGGATAGTCAGTCATATGTTTCATTCTGTCTACCCAAAAGGAGGCAGGACATATAACTCTAAATGTTATAGATAATTTATGTTACTTGGAGTAGAAATTTCTGCGAATGCTTGTATGTATCATTTTGGATAATGCATTTCATGTTAGTTAAACTAATAGAAATAAATAATATTAAAAGAAATATTTCTATTTATATAAAATGTAGAAAAAAACTGTCAATTCAGATATACAAGGAATGATCTGAAAACATCAAATAATATACTGAAGAGTCTTAGGCCAGAAGAATTATTACTGAAGAACATAAAACAATGTTAAAAATAGGCTTTCAGAGATGCTTCATAATTCAGTATTAATATTATTCTCTAAACTGAGAACACTGTTCTGGGTGGTAGAGATGACAAGATAAATGAGACATAACTTTTAGGTTTTGAACAGCACTTTGTCTTGAAAAGGGTGAATTGGCCCCATAAATAAATAACAGTAATAGACAGTAGTGAATGCCAGGATTATGGTATACATAGTATACAAGATACTTATACCTTGCATCATGATTTCTTCTTTGTAAAAATGTTAAAAAAAGTCCTTTAGGTGGTAATGTGGCATCTATCACTTACAATGCTAAAGAAGGCTCTCAGTTGCCAGAGAACTCCTAGAATAGACATTTCAGACAGTGATATCACTTGTTTTCTTTGCACCAGAAAGGAGGCCATCCCCAACTGAATTAGGCATAGTGAATATAATAATCAACAACTTTGTTAAGTGGCAACTTTTTTTGTTGAAAAAGTATTAAATAAAACAAAGTTTTAATCTTTTAGCTGAAAATAAGTGCCTTCCTATTTAAATGTCAGATCAGATGCTTTGTCTACTTGGCCTTTTTTCTCCACATGGGCTTTGGTCTTTGCAAAGGTATAGACAACACCACAAACCTTCACCAATTTCCTTGCGGTTGGTCCCAAGGAGGAAAACGTGTGTGTAGATCAACACAACTGCATTACTACTAATATTAAAATAACACAGGACACAGCCTATTGATGGTAGTAAATTTTATTTGGAATTATATAACAAATTAATAAAGGTAAATAAATTTTTGTAAATGTATAATCTGTAATAGTATTCTTATACTTCCTGATGTTAATTAAAAGTAATAATAATACACCATCCACAATTAATGAAAATAGCCACATAAATTATATAAAATACATTTGATATTCAGAAAGATCACATTGTATTTTTCATATGTAAAAACCACATTGAAATACAATGCACATTCTTGATCAGAACCACGAAGCTCCTTATTTCACATGAAGTATCATCCCAAGTCAAAATTACTGAGTGGAATATTTCAGAGTATTAAAATTAAAAATTAGAAATGAAAAATAAAAAATATAAATTTTAAAAGGAAGAGAAAGTCTTATAGTGAAGGCATTCAGACATTTTTTCTGAGCATAAAGTTATGGCATTCAGAAAATGTTAAAGGGAATTTAAGGCAAAATTGCTGTAGGTTAGTCTTTTATCATTAAAGTGAAAATCATTTCCCTGCTATTATTCTGTGAAGTTCTTTGATGGCAAATGAATGACCTTCGCAAAGTCAGATTAAAGTCGCATACTATTAGTGTATCTGTTGGGACATTATATGCATGATAATTTATCCAGTCACCCATTCACTGAGGAACAATATTGTTGAGCAAAAGACTGTAATTATACTTATGCATTTTTTTCTCTGATATATGACTGGCCTATAGTGAATTCTTAGTAAATATTTGGTGAAGACATAAATAAATTTATCACATTGACCTTCAGACAGTTCTGTAAACATAACAGTCTCATCCACAATACAATCTGTGTTGAAATACTGTATCATCATAAGAAGGTGAAATTGAGAAAACAAATGGAAAGGAGTTGGTTGATATTCCCAAAACCACTGTGTGGCAATATTATTTGGTAATGGCTCACTTTGATATAAAGTAGATTTTTCCATCTAGTAATTAAATACAAATATCCCCCAGAAAATATCTGAGAGAAAATATACTATTAAAGAGCAGAGATTTTGGAGTTAAAAAAGGCTTGACTTTAAATCCAGTGCCTTGATTTATCTTGGGCAAGTTTCTCAAATTTACTAAACTTTCATTTTTCTCATCTATAAAATAGGAGTAATAAAAATTGACCAGATAGGATTGTTGTTAGGACTGAAATAAAATCTTTAAAGAATGTAGTGTTAGGCCTGGTCCACAGGAAGTTCTTAGTAAATTTTAGCTATTAATGTTATTATTGTTACACCTGTAAGAGCTTTCTGGGCATCTGAGCTATATGAGAGGAATAATACTTGTTTATAATTAACAGGGATTTGTTTACCAGATTGTTCATTTATCACTTGTTTCCACTCAAAAGTAAGGTGTTTCTAGTAAATCTGATGGAGGTAAGGAACGGCTGGGGAGGTGAAGGCCCTCTAATGTGTACTAAAGAATCAAGATGCAGCAAAAATAGACTGGTTCTATGGAGACAAACTGGGCCAGCCCTGCACTGTCTCCCAGAAGGAAGGTTTTCTAAGCAGTGTAGCTGATGTTAGTTCTTCAGATTTTCTGTTCAGAATGGAGAAAAAAGTGTTGTGGTAAAAAATGAAATAATGCAGCCACTAGTTCCTCAGCACAAAGGCAGGCATTTAGGAACTGGCAGTCATTCTAATTCTTTCTTCAGTGACAAAAAAGCAATACATAATTCTGACTCAGACTTTGTTTGTTTCTTTTTTAAGCTCTCATCACTGTGCAAACACTTTCAAGAAATCTTTAAGGAAAGAATTGAAGCTAGGGAAAATGGAAGCGAATGGACAGCTAGATGCAGGTTATTTCACTATTACTCTATCGGTATACATTTCCAGTTTACTAGGTGTCCTCAGGCAGATAGCTAATGATTGCTAAGAACACTATATATACCAAATTTAAATTATCATGAAAAAGAGAAATTGGTCAGAGGGAAAGGACCTTTGGAATTTGACCTGTATTTTAAATGCCTAATTATATTAGATGACAAATTATTTTATTCTTCCATTTTTTTCTGTCTTTTGTTTTTATCATTAATGATCCATAGTGGGAATAAAAAAAGAAGGAACTGGAATATTTCTCTGACTAGCCCTGCAAAGGCTTTTCATCAGTTCTTCTCACTATTAGTAAATACTAAGGGAGTTGGAAAGAGAAGAAAATGAGAAAAAGAGAAAAAGAGATAGGAAGGAGGGGATAAAAAGTTATTCCAAGTATGCTTTTTGTTTTTAGTTTTTATGAATATGGTTTTATCTATATTACTTGCTTGCCACTACATACCCCCCATGCCCTGGAGTTCTGAAATTCATTTTATTAAGCTTATATATCATGTCCGTAAAACAGTGCTGCTATTTTTGTTTTCTGATTCTTCCAAATGCTGACAGATGTCGTTAAGTGTGGACATCACTAACTGTGTTAGGCCCATCCAGCTGACTAAATTCCTCCTTTATAAATTAACAGTACAGACTTCAATGTTGATTCTTTGCATCTTATTTTCCTTTTCAATATCACAGTGTTCAACCACTAGCTTTCTGTACTTATTCAGGTAGAGGCTGCCACTATGGACTGTTCTTCCTTTTTTATTTGCATTACCCTCTATCTTTCAATTCTTGTTTTTCACCCATTATAACCTTTCTCTCTGGCTTTAAATATCTCTCTCAGAGATTACTGACTGAGAAAGCTCCAAAAAATCTCACCTATGGGGGATAATTAGTAGTCTATCAAGATCCTTGTTAGTGTTATGTTTCTACATTGTGAGTCCTTCAAAATCAGGCAAAAGGACTCTATAATTACTGAGGTTTTTTCTGTCACTTTTTTTTACATAGTGGAGGCTTTGGAAATAGCCAGAATGGTCCTTTATCATCTGTGGTTCAATGCAGTTTCACTGGCCACATCCATATTCTCTTTTCCTAAATTTTTCTAGGTTCTCAATGTTTTTACTATTAAATCACTGACTACAGGCAAATATTGAAATCATTTGGCTATGTAATGTAGATCACACACACTTTAGAAATAACTGAAGCCAATACCTGTACATTTTACAAAAGGATGCTGAAGTTCAGAAAGGTTATTGCCAGAATCAAACAGCTGGTCTGCAACAGAGTACAGAAAAAGACAAGAGACTGGGTTTCCTGGTACAACCCAGGCAAAGCGAGAAGAAGCCCGTTTGAAATTCAAATCATGCACCCCCAACGTGTCTGTCCACAAAAAGCCTGCAGAGAGCTACCTGATAACTAACACATTTATACTGTGGTTCTGTTGGATTTGTCTGCATTTTAAAAAAAGTATGAACTCATAAGAGCATAAAATGTTAGTGAATCCAAAAAAAAAAATTTATATTGTCTACTTTAATAAAAGTAATATATTTTACTAAGTCTTTATTATATCTGGGTCATTGCTAAATCTTTTATAATTCTTAAAAATAACGCTATGATGTGGGCACTATTATTTTCACTATTTTACAAATGAGGAAACCCAGACATGGACAGATTAAATAAAATAGCCACAGTCATCCAGCTAAGCAAATGACAAAGCTAAGACTTAAACTCAACTGATTTGCCATGAGACTTTTCATTAACTATAGTAAAAACAATCATTTAGAAACAGCATTATCAGCTTCAAATTCAAAAATGGTATTTACTGCTTTCCTTTAGAGACCTTTTCTGTTGGGAAGAATATGAATTACTTGGGCACTAGTGTATATTGTGGGAAAAATGACAAAAACTGCGATGTATTGACTACAGCTTTTTAAATCTTTTTGTGATCTGTTAATTCAGATAAGTGAAGGTAAAGATATCACCCATTTATAAATTCCTACTACATGCCCAGTTTTTTTTTATTATCATGAAGGGATTTGTTAACCTTTCCTGAATTTTACTAGTGTTTTTAGAAAAATATACCTATGTGTGAACAAAATACAGATGTGATTTCCACTCAGTTTTCTTTCATATGTAAAGTAATTAGAAGGAAAAATGAACATAAATACAATTATTTCTCAATTCTGCCATTTCTTCTTTAGGAATGTAGTAACACTCAGTGAAGTAGTTTTTAGACATTTGAGGAAAAATAGCAGGAAAAAAATTTTCAAAATGATTATTCACACATTATAAGCTGACTATATTTTCTCAATCAATAATGGGACTAATTTTCCCATAAGTCAAGTGGGATAGAAGATTTGAAACTGGGATCCTCCAGGATTAAACACGATGAATGCATAGTAGCTATGACTATACCCCAGGCGTCACTTGAGTCAGCGCCAATACTTAGGCAGTAACCCTAACGCACTTTCTCCCTCCGAAAGGCTGACCAGCTCTCTAAATAACTGTAGTTGGAACTGGACCCAAAAAAACTGCTAGTCCTGGGCTTCCCTGGTGGCGCAGTGGTTGAGAGTCCGCCTGCCGATGCAGGGGACACGGGTTCGTGCCCCGGTCCGGGAAGATCCCACTTGCCGCGGAGCGGCTAGGCCCGTGAGCCATGGCCGCTGAGCCTGCGCGTCCGGAGCCTGTGCTCCGCAATGGGAGAGGTCACAACAGTGAGAGGCCCGCGAACCGCAAAACAAACAAACAAACAAACAAAAAACCAACAAAAAAACCTGCTGGTCCTTCTGGGACTCCACTCCACATAAGCACACATTTAATGCAAGCCTTGGCGCTAAGCACGAAAGACATCTCAGTGTCATCCTATTTCCATTTGTAATTGCTCCATAAGTAATGAAAAGCAAAGCACCACATACGAATATCCTGTGGTTCACTGTTTATTTTTACCAAAAGAGCAAATTTTAATGAAAAGTTTAAATGTTAAGAAAACAAAAAACTTTCAGTACAAATTATCATCCCTTTTAAAATAAAATAATCTGAAAAAAACAATGCAGAAACAACATCAGTTATTATTAAGGCACATGGCTTCTTCTTTACCAAAACATGTCAGTTAGAGTCTCTTTATTACTACATGCCCGTTCTTGCTCTGAAAATTAGTTAAGACAACAGCTTTATTATAAGGTCATAAAACACAAATTTGTGTGCACTTGTTAAAGCGTTAAGACTGTACTAAGATGAAGCTGAATATTAAACATCTCTACCACTTAATAGGAATATAGTAGTTTTTTAACCTCTAAAATTGGTATTTTAACCTCTTACATTGTTAAAAATGAACGCAGATCCCTATTAGAAACGAGAATGAGGATAAAGGAGCTAAATGAATCTGTGTAATTCTAGTTGATATTGATGCAGTTTATCTAAACAAAAATATTCTCCTTTTCCTGCCACTTGTCATACTTGTCATGTGGTTTCTTTTCTAATCTTTATTCTTTCTTTCCCAAACTATATTCCTATCTGATCTTGGTGGTATACGTTCAGTGATGGACTATGGACCACAATGCTGGTTCACGCACATCTCCATGGCAACATTTATGGATACATGACAATCTCGAATTATTTTAAAGTATCTTATTAAAATGACAGTTGCCCTAGATCTCCCGTCTAAATCCTAAGAGGCTTCCTTCTGTGACAATAATTAACACTAGAAAATGAAAAATGGCGGAAATAAGTAACATTTTGAGCCAGAGACATGTATTCCTTTACGATGACTAATCAATTATTTTTTTAACTACATACATATTTAGGGGTCGTTACATATCTCTCAAAGCTTTCCTAAGAGTTCTTCCAACCACAGATGGGAATTCTAGAGTTACTAAATGAGAAGTTCATATAATATCCCACCCTTAACCATAAACCTGTTTAAGAAGAGCAAATTATTTCTTGTGAAGAAATAAGAATTTTAAGCATGTCTCTTTGACCAAAGGGCTGAAATGAAAATAATTTTAAATAATGAAATTTAAGCAGTTCCAGAAAGAATTATATACACTTCAATTTTAATCTGCCATTTCTGTTCATGTCCTTCCAAAAATGTCTTGACCTTCCTCTCAAAACAAAAGATCCAAGAAGGCTGTTGCTAGGAGTTAACAGAATTAAATATGCATACGTGTTGTTAATGGCTTAGTCATCTTCACTTAAATCTTGCTACTGAGATGACAGTTTTCTCCACATGCTGACCAATTTCACTTCCCAGTCCCAGGAATTGTTCCAAAAACCTTACAGAGCCATGGGCAGTCTTCAGTTGTTTATTGCTGCTTTTCATCTTTTCTTGCCAAAGAATATATATGGCACCAGGATACAAAAGGCCACTGGAATAATGCCTCTTAGCTTACATCCTAATTAAGATGACTGACTCATTAGTGAATTTGACAACAACAGTGTTCATTACCTGCTTGGGTAAATCAAACAGTCCATTCAGTGGCAACACTCCTGTATTATAATTCACCAGTTCTTCATTTTTTTTTCAGATAATGAGCTAATTTCTGAGATATGTAATTTCAAAGAAAAACAGGACATGAAAACATGAAAATTTTACTTGGCCATTATATGATGTACTGGGTTAGTTCAGTAGGCATTTTTCCAGATATTAATGAAGCTATACAATTATATTTTTAAATATCATTCTGCTCAAAGTGTGTTTAGATGTTCGAAAGGGAAAAAAATCCTCTAAGAACTAGATTTTGACAGGGGGAACTGCAGAAGCTACAAGATTGAGTTAATTAGTAAAATCTAGTATAATGTGTTAAAAAAAAAAATAATAAGGTTTTCCCACAAAGAGTGAATGTCAACGATCACCAGGTTGGAGGCAGGCTTGCACAGACGGGGAGAAAAGGATCCGCCATGTTTTTCTCTCCATCTTTTCTGTTTTTACCTGCAAGAGGAAAGATCAAGGCTGAAGGGCAAGTGTGGATGCCCATTTAGGAGCAGGAAGCCATATACTTCAGGAATTTGCCAAGTATCCTTAATGGGTAAGTTGAAATAACGAACAAAGAAAAACATCTTCTAAACACTGTAGATGGGAGTCCAAAAAGGGGAAGGCTGAAGTGACAAGCTTTGGCCCAATCAAACCTGTTTCCCTCAGAAATAGTGACTGACTTTGTAAAGAACAAGAGTTGTAACTGGATCCCTTCCTCCCCTTTAAAAAAACCTCAAATTCCTAGAGCCTTTGTAATTCCACTTCACATAGTACAAGTCTACCTACACAAACATATGCTCATGCCCTTCAAGGCTTCTAAGTAAGAAAAAAATCCTGAGGATAAATTTAAGCAGCGATTTATGAAATTTAATCAGAGGTTGGGGCTGGAAGTCATGGGAACCTGTGTCTTGATTAATATTATATTTATTGTTTATGTCTTTATAGATGTTAATAGCAAAAGGGACAGAAGTAGAAGAAAATGTTTATAGAAAGTCATCATGGGCAACGTGTGAACTGGAGTTGTTATTATTCTCTTTCATAAATATGGATTCTGAGGCTTATGATGATTAACTGACTGGCCTAAGACCACAGGTTATTCAGCAGGTGAAGTGTGTTTCTAATCTATGTTTGCCTAATGCCAAAAGCCATGCATTTTCCATTGTGCCATGCGGATCTTTTAATGACTATATGCATATATTAGTATAACTATATTATTATAGAAAAGTATAGTATTAACAAGATGATCATCCTCCTATGTTCCCTAATCATAACTAGGGATAGTTTGATTATTATAATTAGACCACTTTATAACTACTAGTGCCCCCCTGGTTATAGTTATTTAAGTAGGAGAAATAGTATCTAGGAAAACTGCTGACTGCTTATTGCAAATTTAGTCCTATGATAAATGGTAACAAAGGTCACAAAACGCATTTGTCTCTTACATTTGTCTTTCAAACGTAAGAGATTTCCAAGTCTTTTGATGAGAACTGAAGTTGCTAATTTTAAATATATTCTTTTTTTCTCCCTTTTAAATGAAGTTTTGGTAGTTTTGCGGAGAGAGGGGGCTGTGAACAGTCACACAGGGAGCCTCCCCAAACTGTTGCACATTGGAGGGCCATTTCTTGAATTAGTAACAAAGGCTTCCAACCTCTGCAGGAACATATCAAACAGTGGTCCTCCAACTTGTTTAAACCACAAACATCAGAAGTACCTGGTGTGTTCCAAAGAGGAACAGTCCCTTGCCCCAGAGAAATTCTCAGGGATGTGCGGGGGGGCTCAAGCACTAGCTGTTGAGAGCCACTAAGACTGTAGTGAGATGATGCTCAGAAGTGTATTCCTCAGTGTGACAGAGCCCAGACTGTTCAGTGACATACCAGGGATCACTACCTTCTAGTGGGTCACAAGTTATTTGCTACTAAGAATATTGAAAATTCATAAGTTTGTACATTATTCTTTTGTGTAAAAATGAAGTGGATTCAAGGTTATCGTTTTAGTTATGCTAGCTCTTGTTCACTGTTCACTTTCATCCCAATGCACTTTCAAGATAAGGGAGTTGGTATTCCAGCTGTGCCCTGGGAAAGGCATGTGGGCCACAACCAAGTCCCTCACCTCATCCCATGTCAACAGAGTGACCATGACAAGCATTGGGCAATTAGAAATTAAAATGGTATTTTAATTTTTTGGAAAAAAAAAAAGACCCTTTGGATTTACTCCAGAATCTGCATTCACTCATGAGTGTATTGGGCAGTTAAACATTATAATGGAGAGGTGTTTTGGCAGAGAGAAGATTGGGAGCTCCCTGCCGTGTTGATCTAATGAGATGTCCTAAGCCAAATTTAGATAACGGATGGGAGACGGGGTTCTGTCACACAAGGACCGGATCCTGTAGTCACCTCTGAAGAGGAAATAGGGAAGGCACAAACTATGAAATAGCTGGATTTGTAGGATACCAATGGAGATTCCATAGTTGGTTGTAGTACCCTTTTACATTTCTCCCTTTCGCTTTGAGTATGTCTCTATTAATCCCAGTGACGATGGTAGCTTGAGGACCTGTGACAGGAATTTAAAAGGACTAAAATCTCCTCTCTACAGCTTGTTAAACTGACCACAGGTTTAGAGGGTAAAAGTTTTCTCTGAGTTTTCCTTCATTTTCATTTGCTTAGATGTAAGAACTTCTGTGACCCAATCAAATTCCCAGGGCTTGGGCTGGTGAGGTTGGCTGGTGGGAAGGAGATAGATGGTGGTGGCAGGAAGCCAGTCTGCAAAAGGCACCATGAGGAAATAATTGCACATTCCTGAGACTTGAAATGGCAGACTTTACAAAAATCACACCAAAAAAATAGTTTTGCTTAAAAGGGATTTTATACCATTGAGTCTTCTGTTGGTTATTTTTTCAATAATGAAGCTAAAGCATTTTCTCTTTTTTTTTAAATAAAATGAACCAAAAAGAGAAGATATTATGAAATTCTAATTTCAAATAACTTAAAATTTTACTCTCTGAATTAACTTTGAATTATCAATGCTTCAGAGTATTTGGGTAGACAATTTAACAAACAAACCATATACCAACGTGAAACAGATGTACAATAAAATTATCTGATCTGATTTTTATATTTGGGAAGTTAAACACTAAAGAGAAGTGAGAAAAAGTAAGTTATGTAGTGAATTTGAAGAACTGATAACTGGCCAAGTTCTGGCTTGGTCATGTGAACGCTGAGGAATATTTTCATTTCTTTTTCTTCTTCTGTTTTAAACTTCCTTTGCCTATGAATGGATTACCAGTCCTTGCACGACTACCACACAGCAATTTTGTTAGGATGACATGATAAAATTTATATGAAAGTCCTGTAGACACATACATTCTAATCTAAAACACTTAAACATTTTGAATGTACTATTTTTAAGGCCAAAGAACACATTATAGAATCAAGCATAAAACCATCTACTATGATTTATCGTTTTTGCTGTTGTAATTATAATTGTATGACATTGACTACATGAAAAAAAATTTTAATTATTATAGCTTTCCCTTTTTATTAGACCAGTCATAAATATATTATGGGCAAAAATAAAATTGCAAAATCTGCATCAGTAACTTTTTTATAGAATAAACATGTCTACCAAAAAAGAAAAAGGCCTACATTTTAATTTTTCCACATTGATTATTTTATCTCATTGAATATATCTGAATTAGTGTTTGATTTATTATGTTACAGCAATGAACTGGGTGTTATATGTGAAGCCAGACTGCCTATATTCAAATCTTGTCCTTTTACTTAGTAGCTAAATGATCTTGGGCAAGTAACTTAGCCTCTCTGGTACTCAATTTCCTTATGTGTAAAATGGAGATAATCATAGTATCCATCTCTTAAAATAGTGCTGTTATAATTAGCCTTTAGGGACTTCCCTGGTGGCACAGTGGATAAGAATCCTCCCACAAATGCAGGGGACACGGGTTGGATCCCTGGTCTGGGAGGATCCCACATGCTGCAGAGCAACTAAGTCTGTGCACCACAACTACTGAGCCTGCACTCTAGAGCCCACGAGCCACAACTACTGAGCCCGCATGCCACAACTACTGAAGCCGGTGTGCCTAGAGGCCATGCTCTGCAAGAGAAGCCATCGCAATGGGAAGCCTGAGCACCACGCGAAGAGTAGCCCCTGCTCATCGCAACTAGAGAAAGCCCATGCACAGCAACAAAGACCTAACGCAGCCAAAAAATAAATAAAATAAAATAAATTTTAAAAAATAAGGCTTTAATAAATATTATGTTTCCTAACATAATATAATAAATATATGCTATGTAATTTGTATTTTGTTATAAAATATACTATTTAATTATGTCATATATTATATATTAACTTATATAATTACATATCTTTATTTTTAAATTTTATATTCATTATATATGTCTTTTCACAGGATAAATATTAGAGTTGGAAACATATAATATTTTGCCAGCATAATTTAGAATTATTTTTTATAATATGAACTAATTGCCATTTATTCATGTCCATAAAGACTTTTGGATATCACTGGTTATCTGTACTGCTTGTAATTTGATGTAATTGTCAGCTTAATTTGACATTACTGTCTGGTAAGTAGACACTGATGTATAAAGCCCATGATGGGCCAGTGAAGTGGAGTGTCTAAAAGCCTGCCAGGCTATTAAATTCTGTAAATCTTTCCTGCTTTCTCTCCTGGAATCAGAGTGAGGAGAAGCAAGTTTGCTGATTAGTTTTTAAGGGAATCATGGTTACAGACTGACTGTGTAGCAAAGAATAAATTCCAGTTTGCCAAAAGCTGACCAGTTTGATTATAAGACAGAGAGAGTCAGGAGCAAGTAATTGAAGAAGAGAAGAAATCCTACAAGGAAAATTCTCTCACTGTACTCCAGTGAGGAAAAAGAAATTTTTGAAGTCTAAATTTATATCAGTGCATCCTTCACAGTGTCATCTACCAGTTTATAACCCTCACACAGTTATGTTTCAATTTTTGAATTTGTAAAATGAAGGGTTAAACTAAATCACTTTCAAGATCCATCTTAAAGCTTAAAATATCATGACTCATTCTGAATGAACTATATACTTTGTTGATATATTTGAACACTTCCTTGAATTTCTGTCAATTTACATTGAACTGACTTTGAAAAATACAATTTCAAATTACTGATGTACTTCATAACTTTAGTGGTAATTGGGAAAGCTGCTACTTTTACCAGGGCTTTTATCAAATAGAACTACTTGTAAGTTCTAGCTTTGAAACAATCAAGCTACCTTGTAAATGCTGTATTTATTATAAACAGGTACGCCTTTCAGCTCATTATTTCAGCTTTAGCTTACAACAGTTATGGAGAACTGGCCCTTAGCAGCTTTTGAATTTGTTGATTCTCAATGGAAATGAGAAAGCTTAATTTCTGGGCAGGCTTTGCTATTAATAGATGTATGGCTGTGGTTTAGTGCCAAGTGGGGTCAGGATGCCTCCGAATGGCGCCCTGTCAGTCGTTGCTCCAGCCAATGTGGGCAGCGAGGGCCATTTTCCTGTCTCAGTCCTGCAAGGACTGACGAGATGGAATCTTTAGTCTGTCTCTGTGGCAAACTTTCTTGGCCAAAGCAAGTGGAAAGCAGAGGCAATTATCCAAATATCTGAGGTAAATGTGTGTTTTTCTGACCCAAATACTTGAAAAACTACCTCAACTATTCTCTTTGATTTGACTCTGATGATCTGGACACATCTTTCTGCCTGTATAAGTGAATCTCTTTTCTGGATGTCTTCACATATGCATGTGGATGCGAGGCGGGTGGAGGTGGTAAGCTGTGTGTACTTGTGTGTCTGTCTGGCTTTGTGTGCACACCGCATGCAACTTTTTAATCTGTTCTTCCTAATTTTATAGTGATTAAATTAATTAATTTAAAAGTCATTTTGAATTAATTTAGGCATGCCATGCTTAAATAATAATTTTGAACATAAATCCACATTTGGTTATTTAATAATAACTTGAATATAGGAATTCTTGAACACTGGGTAAATATTTATGCCAGATACAGCACAAATCTAAATCCTGCTTTAGCACCAAGAGTTCCACTAACTTTTAACATGATGGCAGACTCACTGTCCTTTTGCCTTCACAAATAACTAGGGTCCCTGAGTTAGCCGTACAAATAGAATGCTAAATAATCCAACAGGTGGTAATTTAACCTTTTTATTTTTATTTTTATTTATTTATTTATTTTTTTGTGGTACGCGGGCCTCTCACTGTTGTGGCCTCTCCCGTTGCGGAGCACAGGCTCCGGACGCGCAGCCTCAGCGACCATGGCTCACGGGCCCAGCCGCTCCGCGGCACGTGGGATCTTCCCGGACCGGGGCACGAACCCGCGTCTCCTGCATCGGCAGGCGGACTCTCAACCACTGCGCCACCAGGGAAGCCCTAACCTTTTTAAATAAATGTCTTTGGCTTTATTTTTCCCACAATGTTTTAAAAACTCAGCTACTATTTATGGGAAAGCAAGAAGAGCAGAACTGCAGTCAGTAACTTTCACCATTTAGTAGCAGCAATTCTAGAACAGACTTGGTAATCGTTTGGGTACTATACCAAATTAACTATTGAAAGTTTTAGAGTATTAAAGTCTTAAAATTTTAAAGCACTAACTACAGAAGTTTTAGAAATTAACTATAGATTTTATTTAATCCTACTGTCTGGAAGAAGCCTAGGTTCCAAAATGATTGTCACGAAATAGATGGGTAATACAAAACAGGTCTCTTTCTCTTGAAGTCTAAATTTTGTAGTATAAAGGGATGGAAATTTTCTAGATGACCTCCAGGATTAATTCTAGATTTAAAATTGTATATTCCAATTTTAACATAAATGCAGATATTTCATGTAGCTACTCTGAAGAAGTTGGAAGGAAAAAAGATGTAACTGGTGCATGATTTTCCAATAATAGGACCATTAGAACCCTTTTATCTGAGACAAAGAAAATGTTTACTTCATATTTTTTAAGAAAGAGTACTAATTAATCTGGAACAACATCTCCAAGTAAATGGTTCAAAATTGTTTGCCTGGATAGTGAAGAGAGGTATGCTCTGGATATGAACTCTGCTAACATTGAACATCTGGGAGTAACAAATACTCAAGAGCATTTTCTGTAGAAAAGACCATTGGCCAACCATTATGATTGTTTAAAATACAGCAGTATTATTCAGACTAAAAAGTATATTGACAGCTTCCAGCAGGTTATTTATTTGGCTATATTACCTTAACTTAGCCAACACAGGATTTAAAAGTGGGTTAGTCATCAACCAAAATGACCTCCTTAAGAAAGAATCTGGTAACCATGTCATTAGGCCAAGTAATAAAAACTTCAGGGGATTACATCAAATAAAGATGTCATCTAACATATCCATTTCCATTCTGCAACTGTATTTTGGCGTTAGAAATACACACACACACACATTTTGGCATTCATACATATACACATGCACACACACAGTATTCTAATCTAAATAAAAATCTACATAAAACTATGAATATAAGCTTCTAATATAAAAATATAAATACAAACTTAATTTGGGGATGCAATGATTTACACAGTTTTGTATTATCCACTGGACCTTTAGTTACACTTTTTCCTAAATGTTTCCAAATTTCACGTAGCACAGGTTAGCGCTGAGAATCAGACTAAAAGTTTCAGAGAGTGAAAGTCTTTTTTCTTTTGTTTGTTTTTAAATCTCAGCCTTGTACTAAGAAATTTTGTTTAATATGGTATATAAGATGTAAAAAAGGGGGCAGATGTGAAAAGTATAATCATGATTGCATTTTCTGTTTTGGCAATTTTAGTGACAAACATTATGTTCAGCCAGGTGTCAGGAAGGTCCTCCCAACAGTCGGTAGCATTGCCAAGGATATTTATAATACAGCAGAAATGACATGGAAAGTCATAAAACACAGACGTCAAAGTCTCATTTCTTGCTTTTGTGGCCTAATTTTATGGTCCATTTTTGAATGTGGTTCAAAAGTGCACTCATAAAAGAGAATTTAGATGTGGCAAGCTACATAAATGTTCCCACTAGTGCTGTCAGATAAATCCTGAAACACTTTTCCTTCTAAATGACACTTTTTTTTAAACTGAAAACCGCTAAGTCCTCCAGAAACATCTTTTGCTAAACACATTCATACAGGGCTGTTGATGTGCACCACAACTTACTTGATGAAACAACCCGAAATACACTTTTGTGGGACCTATTAAGTACAGCCTTTATTACAATAACAACAACAAAAAGGAAATTTGTATCAATCCTCTTGATTTGGATTTTTATATAAGAAGCCTAAAAACATTTGAAGTCTAATAGCTGGTTCTTTTTTTTTAAACTAAAAATAGTTTTAAACTGTAAAGCTCTTCTAGATATTAAACAATTTGTAGCTGTTTGAGTTATAAATCCCTTTGGCTATATTATACGTGACTCTGTTTTAAAGTTTTATTCCAAAATTACCTCTTTCACTAATACAATAATAAGTTAAATTGATGTCAATATATGCTCTGATAGAAAAAAAAATTAGTAAAATCTTCTATAAATTACTTGAAATGCCATAATAACAAGAAATGGCATTATAATCTCTTGTAAAGTTATCTTCATTTTTATATCAGTGCTCTAGCTGGGAAATATTTCATCATATTTTGTTTTTGTTTTTTTTTTTTTTACTTACTGTTGACACATAGATTGAGTGGTTCTTGATTAACTTTAGAGTTTTTGAAGCTATCTTATTTGGTGTGACTTAGGGCTTAAGTGTAGCTGTGCTAAAATGATATGAGGGTAAGGGAAAAAAGAGTTAACTCTTTTTCTCACCACCTGGACTGCCTTCCTCCGTTTCCATGCCACTCCTGTCCTACGTCAGAGCTCCCTTCCCTGACTTCTAGCCAAATATTCATAACAGTTTTTCAATTGTCTGTTGATTGACTTCTCTTTGGTTTGAACAGGACAAACTGGAGGAAAAGGGGACCTTACCATCTTTTTGAAACACATTTCTAATGTAATTTACCCATTTCATGAACAAAATAATACAGCTTTCAAACTATTTTCCAAGAATTCCCTACAACAATAATTTCCAAAAACCATTTAAAGACCACTTCACCACAAGCATCAAGGGGAATTATTAAAAATACAGATTTGCCAGCCCAGGCCAGGTTTAAACACTTGGTCACTCTGGAATGCTGTAATTTGATGCCCTCCATAATGACATGCTTTAAAAATATATCCAGTATTTATTTAAAGGGGAAACAGAAATGCATAGGGAAAAAGGAGTGAAGGAGGGCTCTGGGGAAAGAAGTAGAACACACACTCTCTTCTACTGCCTTCGGTAATTCAACCCTGGTCCCAAAGCTGCAACCCCACTAGGTCCTTCCCAGGCCTGGATCCACTTCCTTAGAAGGCAGTTTGGTGGCCATCACTTGTTCAAACATTACCTCTGGGTGTGCCATACTCTTTGCCTTCTAGTAATATTATACTATTTTTGAAAAAAGAGCCCATATGTACCTACTTTCTTTATATTTTCAGTGTATTTTATGTCCAGTGATTTTTTTCTTAAACTTTTTTTGGAGATAATTATAGATTCACATGCAACTGTGAAAATTAATACAGGAAGGTCCTGCATATCCTTCACTCATTTACTCACCATAACTTTCTGTATAACTAAATGCAATAACAGAACCAGAAAACTGACATCAACATAATCCATCAAACTTACAGTACAGATTTTGCTAGTTTTACATTCATTCATTTGTGTGTTTATGTGTTTGTTTAGTTCTAAGAAACTTTTAGTTTTATCACATGCGTAGACTTCTAGGACCATGACCACAGTTAAAATACAGCACAATTTCATCATGAGGATCCCCTGTTGTACCCTTTCATGGCCACAGCTACTCCCCATCATCTAGCCTCCCTAAGTCACCATTAATCTACTCTCCAGCTCTATAATTTTGCCATTTCAAGAATGCTAAATAAATGGAATCATACAGTATGTAACCTTTTGAAGTTTGCTTTCTTTCACTCAGCATTAATTCCCTTGAGATATATCCAAATTGCACACATCAATAGATCATTCTTCTCTTATTGCTAAGTAATAGCCCATGGTACTAATATACCACAGTTTGTTTAACCACTCACCTGTTTAAGGGCATTTGTTTCCAGTGTTGGGCTATCATGAATAAAACAGCTATGAACATTTGTGTATATATATTTTATGTGGACATAAGTTTTAACGTCTTTGAGATAAATGTCCAACAGTGCAACTACTGGGTCCTGTAGTAAGCACATGTTTAGAAACAGCCATACTCTTTTCCAGGGTGGCTATACAATTCTACATTTTCACCAGCAATGTGTGAGTGAGTGACTCTGTTTTTTTGAATCACTATTTCTTTTTTATTTTAGCCATTCTTATAGGTATGTAGTGATATATATCACTGTGGCTTTAAATGTGCATTTCCCTAACGGTTAATGACATTGAACATCTTTTATGTGTTTATCTACCATTTGTATATCATCTTCAATGAAATGTCTGTTCATGTCTTTTGTCTTTTTTCATATTAGGTTATTTTAATTTTGAGTTTTGAGAGTTTTTTATATACTTTACATACAAACCTTTCTTGGATACGTGGTTTGCAAATATTTTTTCCCAGTCTGTTGTTTGTCTTTTCATCATCTTCACAGGGACTTTCACAAAGCAAAAGTTTTTAATTTTGATGAAGTTCAGTTTATCACTTTTTCATTTTATGCATTATGCTTTTGGTGTCAAGTCTCGGAACTCTTCATCTAGCCCTAAGAGCTGAAGATTTTCACCTATACTTTATTTTTCTAAAAGTTTCATAGTTTAAAGTTTACAAATAAGTCCATGATCCATTTCAAGTTAATTATGTATAAGGTTTGAGGTTTAGATCAAGGTCCTTTTTTTTTTTTTTGGAGTATGAATCCTCATTTGTTCTAGCACCATTTATTGCAAAGGCTAATCTTCCTCCACTGAATTAATTTGCATTTTTGTTATAAATCAGTTGAGCATATGTGTATGGGTCAATTTCTGTGTCCAGTGTTGACGCACCATGGTTCACTGGGCCTATCTTTAATCTAGCTTTGCTAAACCCATCCCAGAGCTATTAATTTAGAAACTTCCAAGAGGGGCTTAGAATTGTGTATTTAAAATTAATTGTAGTAGTAAATCTGATGTACAGCCAAGTCTGGCACCTGCGCCGAGAGCTTACACAAAGATTTTTCATGAATCTTTGCTGAGAAGGTTGGTGGAGAGGAAGTAGGGGATAGCAGGTCACCCTGTTTAATTAAATTAAATATATTGAGAAACATTTAACATTTAGGTAAAGCTATATAAAATAAATGACCACCTACAAACTCACCATTCAGCTTAAGAAATAAAACATTACTTATTCAGATGTAGCCTTTTGTGGGTCCCCTCCTTCCTTAACCACATTCTCCTCCTCTCCTATCTCTAACCCAGAGGTAACCACTCCCCTATATTTCATGATTATCATTTTCATGTATTCTCTATATTTGACCATATAAAATATGCACACATATTCATATACATACATATGTACATAAATATGTCAGATTTGTTGTTTTAATAGAAACTTGAAGTAAAAGCAGCTATCAACTTGATCAGTGTGCAACTTATTCTTGCCGGTTCTCAAACCCAGACCACAGCATATTCTGAAGTCTAGTTTAGCTCTGTTTGCTTAGATTTGGATATGATTACTGTTTTCTTTGTTCATCATGCTATTGATGTCTCAGAACTTTACTCTGGCATTATTTTCCTTCTTCTTGAAATTTACCCATTAAATATTCCTTTAGACATAAGAGTCTCTTGGGAAATAAACTCTGTTTCTGTTGGTCTAAATATAACTATTTTTTCTTATTATGAAATGATAACTTGTCTGTATATATACTTCTTGGTAGAGAGTTATTTTTCTTTTGGCACATTCCATGGTTGTATTAGTTATCTACTGCTGCATAACAAATTACCCCAGGCCTGAGTGGCTTAAAACTATCGTGAACAGTTATCTCTTTTTTTTTAAAACATCTTTATTGGAGTATAATTGCTTTACAATTGTATGTTAGTTTCTGCTTTATAACAAAGTGAATCAGCTATACATATAAACAGTTATCTCTTACAGTTTCTGTGGATTAAGAATTCTTGAGTGGCTTAGCTGAATAGTTCTTGATCAGGGTCTGCCATGAAAGTTATAATCAAACTGTTGGCCAAGGCTACAGTCATCTGAAAGCTTGACTGGAAGATCTCCTCTCTAGATGGCTCACTCAAATGACTGGGAAGTTGGTGTTGGTTATTAATAGGAGGCCTCATTTCCTCTTCATGTGGGCTTCTCTACAAGATTGTTGAAATATCCTCATGACATGGCAGCTGGCTTCCTCCAGAATGAGAATTCCAAAAACCAAGGCAGAAGCAGCAATGTGATTTATGACAATGTTCAGTGCTGTCACTTCTGCTGGCACATACACCAACCTTAAGTGTTAGAGGGATTACACGGGGGCTGGTTTATCTGAAAGCAAGGATCACTGAGGGTCACCTTAAAGTCTGGATCCCCCAATTACCTTGTGACTTTTATTATTGCTGCTGAGTAGTTGGCCATCAGAATTGTTAAGTCTGTGCAAAAAATATTTTTTACTCTTGCTGTTCTTATAATCTTCTATTTGTCTTGAATGTTCTGCAGTTTTATTTTTATTAATATTCTTGTGTTTCATTGTGACCTTTGAAAATGAGAAGTCATAACTGTCACTAATCGTCCCATATCTATAGTCATTATCTTTTTGAAAATTATTCTTTCTTACTTTCTCTAATATTTCTTCTGGTAAGCCAATGGGACTAGCATTACTTTCTCATTGTGTCATTAATGTCATAATCTTTTTTTTTCATAATTAGTCTTTGTTTTTCTGTGATGAAATATGATGATTTCCTCATATCGGTCATTCAGGTTCCTAATTTTTTCCTAATTGGTCTCTGTTGTTTAACCCATCCATTGATTTTTTTTTTTTATTTTCAATGATTGTTTATTTTTTATAGTTCTTCCTTTTCCCCCCACACTGCCTCATTTTATAGTATCTTATTTCCAACTCATTTTTATCATTTCTTCTCTTATTTATCTAAATATTTAGGCATGATTATTTTTATTCTTATTCTGTTGATGAGAGTATCTGATGTACTCTAGACTCTAACTATATTGTTTTGTTTTTAACCCTTCCTGATTCTCTGTTGTTATGGCTTGTCATTTTGTGCATAATTCCATATTTGATTTATCTAAATTTGTTAGAATCCTAAAGGGGCTATGTTGAATGCTCACTATTTCAGAGAGTGTAATCCTTTACTTTTGTCAGGGTTGTGATGAAGAATGTTTATTGATTTATCTAAAATCTTTGGTGCTTTTAGAGCAGTGGAGTTTTTAGAACAGTGAATGAACATTTTGCCATGAAAAACAGTTTTCACTTCTTTCAATCAGTGCAGATTGAATTCTATATATTAGGTTTCCAGGGCAACTTTGTTTAAATAAAGGTTACTTTTACAAAAATAATGTCTATACTATAGAAATACTAGGAGAAATATTTCCAAACTGAAAGGATAGAACTAGTATAAAAGGCAGTTTTGGACATCAAAAGTGAAAATTACATGGCCAGTACTACCTCATGACTTGAAATTGTTTGCAAAACTGGAGAAATAGGCAACATATGTCAATGTTATGATCTCTTTTCCTTGAGCACCTATGGACTCAATTAGTAGGTAAATAAATTGAAGTACTAAAGGTTTTTACAAGTAAACACTTATGACTACTACAAAAAGACAATGGCTTATATTTGATTATTGGGTCAGTTTTCTATAAATTGTTTTTAGTTGACAACAATTGCTATTGTCTTCCTTGTTTCTCTGTTCTACCAAACTTTATACAGATAAGTGGGGGAGTGAGTTTTCTCTGGGTAAAAAGCTCCATGAAATCAGATGCAATGTTACAGAAGCACTCATATTTAACTAATTCACTGCCTCCATTCTAAACGCAATTCAGTTCAATTTCAGGAGATCCATGGACCCCTTGAAATCTGTCCATGGACTCCAGGTTATGATTTCCTAGACTAAATGAAAAAACATAATTAAGTGGATAAATGGACCAATAATATTACGTTAGGCATACTATGTCATTTTATTATAAGAGATAAAGAAAACTTTTTTATATTCTATGATTTAAATATACAAATCATATTTGAAGGTATACTTCATATACATTTTTGACACAAGCTATGCAGAAATGTATTTGACTATTTGAATTGCAAATTTCTCTTGATATAAAATGAATACCTTTTATATTATTAGAAATAACATTTGGAGAATGATTACAACTTTCAGACTTTTATCAGTGTTAAGCAATACTTTTTATCCACATGTATGGTTTTTTCAACATCCTGCTATAGTGCAGGGACATAAAATGCTATATCATATTTCTACTAAGTGCACTTCCCAGGTTGCATTGTTTTAAGTTATATTTCCTATGACTAAAGGGCTTTAGAAAAATAAAAAACAACTTTATATTTTCACATAATACCTGCTATACCTTTTTTATATTGGTTTTACTGTAAAAAATACAGAGTATGATGATTATTAATTACCTAAGTATGAGTGGATAAGATTATTAATATTCTTTGACTACATCTGTAAAACTTCGTCTTCCCTGTGAATACTGGGAGTTTACTGCAATGTAATTATATGGAGACACTGATGCACAGGCATTGTAACATAACCCTATTGTAACGCTAATGATAATCTTTTAATATGCAAATAATTTCAATTAAATACAAGCATAGACTATTGCTGGAAGTGGCTTAACAGCTAGTGGTCTGACTAGAAAGAACAGTGAATAGTCCCCCTCCATGATAACTCTCACAGACAGTAGATGTCCCAGATAACAAAATATTCCTAATGGAAATACTAAACCTAAATGAACTTCCTTTAATTTAGCATTTTGTAGCCTTGGAGTTTTATTAATTTTCAATAAGGGTTGTGTGTAATAAATGCCTAAGTTCATTTGGATGAAGAAATTTCAGCTAGACTTCCATTACTCTACTGAAGAATATATTCAACTGGAATAAGAGGGTTTTCAGTATTTTCCAGTGTGACTGAGGGACTCCATATTACCGTTGTTCTAGAGGAAAATGCAGGAGGTGTATGAGATTAAGTGAAATTATATTGATCTGGATCCAGAATGTTTATTAAGACAAACCATGAATATCATCTCATTTACTAATTGTTTATCTGATTGTGCAAAAGCTGACTAAAAAAAAAAAGTGCAATAAATAATGGTCAATAAATATTTCTAGTAGGTAAAATGTGAAAAAAATACAAATTTTAACATGTCACTGAGACAGAGGGAAAAAGAGAACAATGAAACTATGAGGTAGAATTCTGCAACTCACTAAATATTAATAAAAATTCATATGTGAATTTCACAACTTAGTAGAGAAGCTAACTCATATGTACAGATTGCTATAAAACACATTAGAGAAAGTAGTATTTATTATGAGAGTTTTGAAGAGTATTTGGGACATCAAAAAAATGACTCATGAGTTTGTTACTGCTTGAGCCAAGTCTTGAAGGATAGATAAGATTTGGGCAACAATCAATGAAAACAGCATGTGGAAGGAATGCTGTGAACCAAGGAACAGAGGTAGAAATCCTAGGGTATTTCTGTGGACTAGTTGGTCAGGAGGAATGGTGAGAGATTAAAGCTAAACAGGCTGAGGTCACCACACCTCATGGAACTTCTTGGGTGCTTAGCTAAAAGGAATGGTCTTCATTCTGTAGACAGGGAGTAAAGAGCCGATGAATGATTTTAAATAAAGTAAGGCATGTTCCGAGCTGGCCTCACAGCTATATAGCAGAGGCCAGTAGCAAAGGTGTTGTATTTTCAATAAGCATGTATCCAAGCACATTCTCAATCATTTATGAGAACAAAAGCACCAGTCTGAAAATCAGCAACAAATAGAAACATGTACAAATCATTTTTTATTCTAAGATGATACTGGTAAATGTATAACACTTGAGGTTATATTAAACAGCACCAGTATATTTTTTCCATAAAAAATAAAAAAGGAAGCAAAACTCTACTCAACACATGAAAAGTGTTAGCAGGAACTGAGAAGTTCTGGTAAGTACTAAGTTTAAAAGCACAAACATTTAGTAGGAGGTATTTGGTGTAAGTTGCTAAAAAATACGTAGTTAGTAAAACAAACAAAATCAGTTCTGTTTACAACTTGGCTGGCATAAATCAGTCTTAGGCATGGGTGAAGAACAGTTCTCAAGGATCGAGACTCTAAATATATAAGAATTCGTACCAGAGTTACCAGAAGATTATACATATTTATGTAAATCAAATAGCTTTGGTTTTGTGATTCCAAAATGTTGAAACTCTTACCTCGCACAACAAGGTCAGCTGAGGCTGAAGAATTGTCCACAATTGTCTGAGCGGTGCACGTGTACCTCCCAGCGTGTTTTAGCTGGGCATTTCGGATGAGCAGCTCCCCATTGGAATCCAGCTGTCGGCAAAAACAGCAGTCATTCAAATCAGGACATTTTTTTCACCAACTAAATGGTATTTAGGATATGAGAGGTACATTTTCCCCTAACAAAATGAACACCTGTTTTAGATGTGCTAACTGTCTGTGTGTTCTTAGGTTACTTAAACTCTGGGCTTTGGTATCTCAAGTGAAAAATAGAGTGAATTACCTAAGGTCCTTTTTAGCTTTAATGTCTTTAGTATTCTATTATTTATATAATCAGAGGGCATTTTGAGAGAAAACACAGGATGAAACTATTTCATTGATGTCTTTTAAAAAGAAATGTGAAGGTCCAAAAATCTTGATGCTGAATATCAATGAAGACACATAAATGCTGTATGGCTAGGGAGAATTATTAATTTGGTTATAGAAAACCAATCTAAACAACTAATTTCAAAACGTGCCACAGTTCATTTTACAAAGATACTAAAAGTGTGCAGAAACTGTCAAAATGGACAATTGTACTAACATGTTCTGTTTTGGCCAAATATAACCTCCTTGTGGGCAAGAATTTTTGTCTTGTTCACTGTTCTATTCCCAGTGCTTAGAATAGTGTTTAACATATGTTTTTTTAAGGAGGTTTGAGGGAATTTTGCTTGTGAATGATAAGGCACCATCCCAATGCAATTTGTAAAAATAGCTAATATTTATCGAATGCCTCCTCTATACAGATCCTGGGATTCTCTTCTGAAAACAGTCCTATGAGATAGGTCCTATTTTGTCCATTTTACTAAAGATAAAAGTGAGTCTTAGAGTAGCCAAGTAATTTAACTATGGTTACTCGGTTTGCTTGGTTGGAGGAGCATAACATAGTCCATGCTCATTATCTCCAAATTACTCTCTTAAGAAAAATTTGGAAACCTGGATTTTTAAATAGACATTTGGTTTTCCTGAGAAACAAAAATATTGATTTACTATTGCAATTATAGATATCCAGATAGATTAAAGGATGAAAAACTAATGATTAGGTTAATATTTCACGTAATAGATGAAGGTATTGTTTATGTTATATGACAGACCTGCAAATTTTAAAATTTTGATTATTTAATGACTATATATGGAATAAATGCTTTGCTTCACCATTGGTTCTGCTGGTGGCCCCTTCACATATTAAATTCCCTGACAGTCTTGGAAAGTATTTGGGTTGCAATCCTTTCTTGATTAATAAGATTAATTAAAAATAATAGCTAGTTATCATCTGAGCAGATTGATTCAGTTGGTTGTAATAGAATACTACTATCTCCATATAAAGAACTGGTCAGTGGCCACACACCTTGTTCCTTGGTTTCAGTAATTAAAATCTCTGTAAAAATGAAACTAGACGTCATACAATTTAATGTTAGTTGGGGTCTTCCTGTCCCTTGAGGTCTAAGATTGGGTAAAAATCCAGTTTCCAAGATTTCTTCAAATTCCTAAGGTAGGGGAATTCTTTCCTTCTGTTCTCTTGACCAAGGAGCTCCAGACCAGCCTTTTCTCTATTTTGCCATGAAATCTACTAGCACGAAGTATTCCCTAGTAAAGTAGGTGTACTAAAGAGTTAAAGGTCATGGAATTTGTTGTGTCCCACAAAGTAGGGCAATTATCATCCACTGTATATTTCTATTTTTAAAAGTCCTGTTGGTCATACTTTTACTAAGGATTTCCCAGTGACCTTCACCTCTCTCTGTTCCCCATCATCTTGTTGGCACTCACTCCCACTCCCATATCTTACCTCTCTCTGCTCTTCTCTTCTTTCCCTTGGAAACAAACAACTATTCTTCTTTCCTCATGTTAAGCTGCTTAATTATTGGATGGTTTCTTGGATTCTGACAATACTTCTTCTTCAAACCCTTATTTTCTGTTTTTAGCTTTTGCTGTTCCTTTACCTCTTACCCCTCAGTCCATTTTAATCTGGTTCCCAACTCTTCAACTCATTTTATTGACTTCTAATAGCATTTGACCTTCCTTCCCCAAACACCCAACTTTTCTAGTCATCTGTGACAGCACATTTTCCAGAAAGTTTGAGAAAATTCTTAACCCCTCATCTTCTTCAACTTCCTTATAATTCCATCATAAATTATTGAATTTATCCCTTCCTTTTCTTCAACACTTCCTCTGTCCTTGTCCAAGCTACCAACATCTCTCACTGAACTACTATGTCCTATTTGGTCATGACCCTCACCCCTGTCCCATCTATTCTTTTTCCACTTAGCGCTCAGGGTGACCTTTAAAAAAGGCAAATTATGATCAAATTATCCCTTTCTATAAAAACAAACTAAAACCTTTAAAAATGTTCCACTGCTTGGAATAAAAGCTGTAAGTGTTATGATAGTCAACTTGGCTCCATTCTCTAAATTCTGTCCAGTTCAACTAGTGCCACCATTTCACTTACACTCTGCTCTCCAGAAGAACATTCCCTTTTTAAGATCTTAAATGTATCTTGTTATCTCCTATCTCTGGTTCTCCAAGGTGTTTCCTTTCCTGGAATTTGATCTCTTCATACCCCACCCTCTTACCACCTTCATCTAAATAACATTTACCCTCCCCCACCAATATCAGTTCAAATCATTTCCTTAAGCAAGTCTTTCTGTTTTCTGTTGTTACATTTTGCCATAGCACATTTTACTTAATGTGATATTATATATCTCATTTACAATAAAATATTTTTGCAATTATATGATTAAAGTTGGTTTCCCTGAAGGACTGTACGTTTTATGAGAGGAGGAAACATGCCTGATTTCTTCAGCATTGTATCCCTGTGTTACATGTGTACAGCCGTAGGTGCTGTATCCCTAAGACCAGCACAGTCCCAGGGATATAATAACACTAAATATACATTGTTTGAATGAATTATTCAGCATACTTATTAAGACTTCTGGCATCTGCTCTTAAGATAATACATGTTTACTTCTTTTCAGGTACAAGCAGAGTTAGGATAGCAAGTTCATATAGCCCATAACAATGGCAGAATTTTGCAAGCACATAATGAGACATTTTGATGTCAGGATGAAGTACACACTCTTGCTACCTCTTTTCCCACTTCCTGTGCCCCAGAAACTTACATTTTACCATGTGTTCTCTTTCCTGCAGACCTTTGTACATATCACTTGCATTGCCTGGATTCTCCCATCTCCAACTTCTATCACTTGGCTAACTTCAAGTCGTGGTTTAGATGCCCCTTTCTTCTCTAGAATCCAAAGTCTTGGTTAGGCGGTTGCCCCTTGCATATTTTCATTTTAACTATCCCTTTCTATTCTAATTATTTAGTTGTTCATTTCTTCGACTAGACTGTAATTCTTTGAGGAAGGGACTAGGTCTTATTTATTATTACATACAAATTATGTATTGTGATATCTGACATACAGGAGGAATTCAACAAATAAATATTGCATAAATGAATTAAAATACCTATTATCTAAAATGTTTTTATTAAATTCTTTTAGTAATTTCATATGATTTTTCAGGTAAGATAATGATAATATTATAAGATAAAATAGCCGAATTGAGAACAACTATTGCTATCCATATACCTGAGATCAGCTATCAATTAGTAATATATTTCAAATTATTTGTAAACTAATTTCATGAGTAAATATAAACATTTTAGGAATAATGTGTTTATTTATAGAGAAAAGAATGCAGTTGACATATAAGAAAATGGACACCTCTAAGTTTTTCAACCACCCATATTTGTTGTAAAGAATTAGGCCTTTACAAATTCAAAATTTGCAATACAAATCACGAATTTACAGAGAGATCTGCCCTTTACCTCAGCTTCTGGAAGGTAACCTGTAGTATTCTTTCTTTGCCTGGGTGTCTTGGGTCATACGGAATAGTTCTAACCATGTGATTTAGTGTGGCAGTTAGCCACACCTGTATAGTTTTAGAGTAGGGGCTGACCATGCCAGAAAGACTAACATTGTGACTTAGGGTAGGGGCTTGGGGTCATGTGTTATCAGTCAACCTAGATATTGAGATTAACCATTTGGGCAATCAATCAATCAATCAATCAATGCCTACATGATTAAGCCCAGGTTAAATCTCTAGATATCAAAGCTCAGGAAAGCATCCCTGGTTGGCAATACTCTGTGCCTACTGCCACAGACCAAAGCTGATAGAGTAGTGCCTCCTGACTCCATGGGGAGAGAGCAATGGAAGCTCTATGTTTGGTACATCTCCTGGACTCTGCCCCATGCATTTCTTCCCTTGGTTGATTTTAATCTGCATGCTATTCGGGTAATAAATTGTAACCATAAGCATAATAGCTTTCAGGGAATTCTGTGAGTTCCCTCTAGCACAAGGAAACTGAGGCTGGTTTTGGCAACTCCTGGAAATCGCAGTTGGTTTCAGAACTGAAGATGGTCTTGAGGACTCTGCCTGACTTTGTAGTTGGCCAATTCCACATATCATACTAAATAGAATTCACCTAAGGGGTGGGGTGTAAAGAAATATTACTTTATTACCTATAGCTCTCTTTTTAAAAATATTTAAAGTAAGAAGAGAGTAAAGTTGTGTATATGAGGAAGGTAATAATAAAAGAGGTTTTCTTGAGCCATTGTAGATGCTAACTGACACATATTTCTGAGAAAATTTCTAGTGAGAAAAAATAAAATCATATAAAATAATTGTAGTGAAATAAAATAAACACTATATATTAATAAAACAGACTGCTTTAATGTGCTTTAACATCCTTAAAGTTCAATACATCATAGTACTGAACTTTGACATTAAATATTCATTAATGGAAAGATATTAAAAATATTTTTAAACTATTATGACACAAGATAATAGCTATATTTGAGAAAGAATAATGTTTGCATAAAATGAAAAGCACTGGCTTCCCTGGTGGTGCAGTGGTTGGGAGTCCGCCTGCCGATGCAGGGGACACGGGTTCGTGCTCTGGTCCGGGAGGATCCCACTTGCTGCGGAGCGGCTGGGCCCGTGAACCGCAAAAAAAAAAAAAAAAGAAAAAAAAAAAAAGAAAAGCACTTAGCTCTATTGCATGCTTTTATTATGTGAACTCCCTACTTGGGTTGCTTCATGTATCCAAATGAAAGATAATCCTGTTGCTAAACTTCCACTATTTCAATGAACCATGGGATTAGATTGGAATTTAAAAAATAAAATACTTCAGAAATTAAAATTTAAAAAAATTCAACCTTAAAAAAAATTCAACCTTAAAATAAAAAAATGAAAGCAGAAAAATAATATAAAAATAAACAATTTGTGACACCATAATTACCCTTTGTAAAATATTTGAATGCTGTACACCTAATAATCTTCTTTAATGAAATTGCTATAATTTTCCCCAAAATCTCAGTTTGAAACACAGTGCTGTTTTCATATTCACTTATTTAATCCTGAGAGGAATAATGTGGTCATGCTTTTCATACTTTTCACATGTAATGAAAAACACAAACTATTTTGTCTTAAAATATCATATTAAAGTTATACTTACTGAATCTTCAGAATAAATTCCTTAAAAACTTTTAATTAAACTATTCTAAAAGTTTAATGCTAAACTCATTTTAAAAGTTAGCCTTGTTTTAAACATTAGGACTTAGGTAGGTAATGATAGGCCGATTTGCATAAAGCAGTAATAGGCGACTTTAATTTATTCTCATTTATTCTCATTCGATCTATATTTGGTGAAGGTGTGGCACTGAAACACCTCAAAAGGAAAGTAAAGAAAAAATATGCTATATCATTTCCAATAGAGTTGTGTATGTATAAAAGCTTTGCTGAAGTTTTTATAAATGGCACTAGCACTTTCCATACCTCAGGAGAAGTTGAGGTTCTCAGTGGTCGACAGAACGCTTACAAAGCAGTAAAGATCATGGCTCTCAGCACATTCTAGCCACAAATTAGATACGAATGCTCTCTATATTTTCACTAGAAACCACAGCTTGGCTGAATTACAAAATGCTTCCCTTCATATGAGGAGAGTTGAATCACATACTGGAAATTGTGATAGCACAGCTCAGGGATGTTCCAAAGTGTATATGTGGTTTACCACTTTGAAATTTCCCAAGTTTAAATCAAAAGACTTCTAAGATATAAATGCCTATTCCTTCCTTTCCACTCCCCCATGAACTAACTTTGAAAAATCAGTCCTGCAGTATAAATGAGTCTGAATTACTAAGTTGTATTAACAAATTCAGTTAACCATAATGAACAAAGAAATATGCCATAAGGTATATACAAGGTCTAGATAAAGCTTAGAGGTCATAAATGGCTCTATAAAAACATCCCTTTTGTTCCATTGAAGTTCAGAATGAAGAGACAAATATGGAAGACTGGAGGAAAGCATAGCTTTAAAGAGAATACTCTAGAAACCAGTAAGCAAAAATTATTAAATATGTATGATACATGCTATATCCATGAAAAATAAACATTTTACTTTTGGCTTGCTAGGTTAAAGAAGGAATAACTGTAGCAAATTCATCAGATGTAACTGTAAACTTTAACACCACCACCATCACCAACACACGAGTAAAAAAAAAAAAAAAGAAAAAAAGTAAGTGTTTTATAGGTGCCAGGGACTATTATAAATAATTTACATGTGCAAATTCACTTATAACAATAACCCTGGGAAAGGGGTACTATTCTTAACTGTGTTTTAGAGATGAGGACACACTAATACTGTAACTACAACCACTACTACTGTTACCACTGTTGCCGTTAATAGGATACTACTACTGCTGCTACTAATATCAATATTAAGATTGCTACTACAACTTCTGCTATTGCTACTGCCATTGTTGTAGCTACTATGAACTCCTACTAATACCTGATCTAGCTTATTAAATGCCCTTAAGATGCCTTGCAATGTGCTAGCTACTTTACATATATGTTTCCTATTTAATTTTTATAAGACTCAGGGAGATATGTTTAATCTTTCTATTTTACAGGTAAGGAATTTTAGATTTTAAGTTAAGCTACTGGTAGAAGGCTCAATAGTTAACCTGTTTTCCCCAAGTTAAGCTGTTGCCAAACTAGTGCTTCATGGATCAAACAATTGAATTTAGATTCATAGTTTGGTAGGTAAAAGTGGATATTTTCTCATAACAGGAAAAATACAATATGTTATATTTTCTTTCTTTCTTTCTTAAATTTTTAACCTATTTAAATGCTCAAACATAAGAAAATAGAAAGAATAGTACAATGGCCACCCATATACTAACCAGTTAGATTCAACAGTTGTAAACTTCTTGCCATATTCACTTTATCTAATTATCTAGCTGTCTATCTATTGTTGAATCCTTGAAAAACAAATTACTGATACCATCGTAATTCATTTGTCAAAATATTAAATTGAATCTCCAAAAAGGTAAGACCATTCTCTTAAATATTCACAGAACCATTTTCACACACAACATAATTAACATTAATTTCCTAATATGATCTAATATTCAAGTTATTTTTCTTTTAAGTAATGCATCAGCATTAAGTTTGCCTGAATGTAAAAAAAATTTTTAAAAATATAACTTACAAAATCTTATGAAAATGAGTATTTTCATTACAAATATACACACTTAAATATATTAGGGAAATAGTTTAGGATAATTACTGAGAGGTCACCCCGTACTTACACGATCAATGGAGATGTTGAATATCCCTAAATTTGGCTATTTTGATGGCTGAAGAGTTCAATTTTGATCAATCGGACCATTTTAAATTAAAATTCACAAGGAAGGAAATTTTCTTTTCGATGTCTACTAAGCATTTTAAAAGATGGACAAAACCATCAAAGCCTTGGGTTTAGAACCCATATTTTTGAGTTGAAAGAAAACTTGAACACTGTTTAATTTATATGGTTTTAAAATTGGTTTCCATTAGCCTTAGGTTTCTGAAGACCTTCATGGATCACTTGGTAGAAAGAAGGGATCAGAATGGGATGTGTTTTGGGATAGGAAGATGTGAGAGGCCCTATAGTTAAGGCTTTGGTCTCCTACACATGCTCACAAACGTGGGTACAATTTCTTCAGTCAAACCAACTTTACCTTCATCTTTGATATTTATTGGGGTTCTAATTTAAATTTTCTTTGCAAAAAGAATTCTGCTGCTAAAAATCTTCTGTTGCTGTTTTTCAAAACTTCTGCTGTGGCCCAACTTCCTCATAAGACAGATGAGAAGCCTGAGGCACAGATTGACTGTTTTGCCCAAGATCATATAACTTGTCACGGGCAAAACAATAACAAAATTCCAGATCTTTAGATAATGTTCAGTTTTAAAAAATTGCTTTTTAAAAAATTAGTTTCTTGGGAATATGAGAGCTAATGACAAAATAGTATATTTCTAGTGTGATATAGTAAATAAAACATCAAAATTGACATAGTAAAATTATAAAATAAAATTCCTAAGACACCAAAAGTTTATTTCCCCTTCTTTTTATTTTATATACACACTGTATTTTGCAAGCATAAAGAGCCAGAATAATTATTCCAGTGATGATTAAGTATGCAAGGAGTTCTATGTAAAACAAATGGGACTTTAATTTTGAATGAATTTTTGGAAATTTCTCCAAACTAGTACATTTCTGAAGAAAAAAGACTTCCTGTTATATGTGCTTAATTCCTATTATTTAACATTATCTTTGACAAATGCTTCCTAAAGGCTAGACTCTGGGAGTTTCTGCTAGAGAATAACTTTAACTGGCATGATCTCTGCCCTGGAAGTGTGATGATCTAGAAGGAGCCAACCCAAGTATAGATACCTGTAGTGAGCATAGGTGCCTACCTCCCTCCATGTTTACTGGTGGAAAATAGCAAAATAAAATAGAATAGTTAGGCATAAGTCAAGTTTTATTAGGATAATGGAAGGGAGGTAGAGAAAGTTCAGACAGAATGAGGGATGATAGAATTCTCTCTTTTCCAGTTAATTACTCTTAGTAGAGAAACAATTTGGGCACAGGTAGCCTGTCTTTGTGGGTTTTGTGTGGACCACAGAACTATGTCAGGGGACATTTCACCTATTTCTTTCTTTCTCCCCAAATTTAAGAGTCTTGAATTCACAAAACATATGCAATCTATCCTCTACTACTGATACTATTTTGAAAAATGCCTTGTCTATCCTCTTATAATTTCTTTTTTTGTCTTCAGCACTCTCATTTGCTCAAAATAATATAACTTCTCTTTGTTTCCAACATACTATGCTTAAAACTTTTCAGTCCCTTTATTCTTGTCTTTTTCTTTTTAAAATCTCCCTTGAGAACAGCATTTCTCAATCTTGACCCTATGGATAATTTGGACTAGTTAATTCTCTGTTGTGGAGGACTGTCCTCGGCATTACGGGATATTTAGCAGCACCCGTGCTAGACAGGTGCCCATAATAAACCACTTGCCTGCAGTTGTGATAACCAAAAGTGTCTCCAAATATGACCAAATTTCCCTAGGGAGAAAAATTGTTCCTGGTTTAGAACAACCATTTTAGGGCTTACATCATCTCACTGTGCCCTCTTGGTTTTCTGTTGTTTCTTCAGCTCTAATTTGATTCTTGTCTTAGTCTGGATTATGGCTTAACACTCCTTTTCTGCTGTAACCTGTTGCCTCATAGCTCTGGACAATCTTTACCTTCTTGTTCAATAATGACAGAGAGCCAATGAAATTGAAAAATAAATAAAGACTTCTGTTTATTACTGCTTCTCTTTCTCTCTTTTTTTTTTTTTTTTTTTTTTTTGAGGTACGCGGGCCTCTCACTGTTGTGGCCTCTCCCGTTGCGGAGCACAGGCTCCGGACGCGCAGGCTCAGCGGCCATGGCTCACGGGCCCAGCCACTCCGCGGCATGTGGGATCTTCCCGGACCGGGGCACGAACCCGCGTCCCCTGCATCGGCAGGCGGACTCTCAACAACTGCGCCACCAAGGAAGCCCTCTTTCTCTCTTTTTGCATGCACAGAAGCAAAACATCTGTTCAAATTCATAACATCTTCTAGTATGAGATACATGTTTCAGATTTAAACACATTTTTGTGACATGTTCAGTAGAATTAATATTTTCTTTCAGGCTTAGGGTAAGAAATCTGTCTACTTTGGTTTTGAATGCTGTCTATACAGTCAGAACAAATGCATATCCACACACCTGCAAATACACACACACAACCTATCTCTCTAAAGGGGATCACTAAGAACTGCCTAGAATTTTATAGTTTGACAATTTGAAACTCTGTAGACTTGACTTACAATGTAATGCAAAGGTTGCTAATCGTGTAGGGAGAATAAAGTAGTTTGGATAACTTTGTACATAAAAAGTTCATTAAACAATGTTATAGAATAAGTTAGGAGTTGAACTGCTGTTCAACTGCTGTCTTATAGTGTTTCAAATAATGGGAGGGAGGTTATTTAAATAGATATAGACATGAGTACCAGTCAATGGATTAGAAACAAGTGGTGATGACCACAGGGTCTACAATCAAACCACCTTGGTTTCAAATCCAGCAAGTTGTATGACTAGACAAGTTACTTAACATTTCAAATCTTGTTTCCCCACCTCAGAAACTGAGAAAAAAATCACGGTAATATGTGCTCCATAGAGGACTGCTATGAAGATCACCTGAGAAATACATGAAAAACATTTAATCCAATGCTGGCTAAACAGCAAGCACTCAGTAAAATGTTGACTATTATTACCTCTCCATTGCCCTCAGCAAGGAAATACCTAGAATCTTTTGTCTCAAACTAGGTATCCAGTAGAGCAAGCAGTGCAAAAGATAAATCATGAAAAATGAGATCTATAACCAGAAAAAAACTATCTGGCAAAAGCTTCTGGAATTTTCGATGTAGAATGATTGCTCTGTTATAAAAAGTATTAGTAATAACCACTTACAATCTGCCAGATCTTGTGCCAAGCACTTTGTAGGCATTCTCTCATTGAATTCCCACAAAAATATTATGAAGTAACCAGTATTGCAAACCCAATGAAGTAACCTGAATGAAATAAGTGAATTACTGATAAAATTTTACAGAGGGGGAAATCTGAAACTTAGAGAGGTTTAATCACTGACTCTAGATTAAGCCTAATGGAGCCTAGAGCTCTGGTTGTGGCAAAGCCTCTGAACAATTCATATGATATTTATGAATTCAAAGCAGGTGTGTAAAATCTTCTAACTGAACTACAATTTTAACATTTATTTGTAATCAGAAAAAAAGCTATTATAGCAGCAATACCAGAAGAAGAAAGTTTAAGAAACTCAATGTAGTTAATTAAAATAATGGCTCTGACAGGGAGAACTGTCAAATAGTTGAAGGAAAATGACTCAAAGTGGGTGTCAAAAGTTAGGTAGCTCCTGAAAAAAATTTCTGCAGATCAGGTACCACCATGAGAGAGGCATAAAATGATATATTACATATTTTTTGGTAGATAGTCTTACATCCTTTATAGAACAAAAGAGGTTATAAATTAAATGGGTAAGTAGAATGACTCCACTTTTGTATTTACTCTAAACGAGTAAGTAGCTATTGAACCGGAAAATCAAAATAGAAATCATTTTATATTTGGACTTGAAAAATATAGGTATTTGCCATATAAATTTGACAGAATAAAAGAATGCCAGATAAACTACTTATAAGCTTACTGTATCAAAGCTCCAAAGTTATGAAATTTGTAATTCCTATATATAAGTATATATACATATATATACTTAACATCAACACATAAATTCAAGTTCAAATGAAACATTTACTGACCCTAATTACATAACGATGTAACACTCAGTGAACATTTATTGAATAGTGAAAGAATAAATAACATGACAGGTAAATTAGATATTTAACTTCTTAATATTTTTCTATAATCGGTATTGTTTACTTACAACTTTAAAATTAATAGCTACATTTTAAAACTAATTAATTCAAAAGAGTTTTACATAAAACAGGAACATAAATGTAATAGAAATGTTATTTATGTATTTAAATTTTATAGGTCACTATAAATTCTTAAAAGAAATGCACATGTTCAAAAATATATAGTTACTTTTTTCCTGATAATTATATTAATATAATTGGACAAAGTATAAAGAAAAAAATTTAAATCACACATCTGAGATATAATTAACTTGATATAGATATATTAGATATATATTAGATATATTATAATTTTATATATATAATAGATATATTTTAATTTGTTTAATTTCATAAAGCTTCAAGTTCCAAGTAGGTCAGGCTGTGAAATTTGAAACCTTATGCACGGTTGCCACATGGTGGTCAAGATCAAGAATAGCAAGCTAAACTCAGCATGCTTGATTATTGAATATAACATATTATTGAAGCCAAACTTGAAAATAAAAACTTAGGTTCTTAAAATTAAAAGTTTAAATTTTTATGTCTATATTCTTCATGAATTAGAGTTTCTGATATTTATTTTTAGCAATTAAAATTATTAAAACATGATGGTGATAATGACGTCAGTTTTGTTAACTGTGATAGCTACCAAGTCATTTATATTTAAATTTTAAACGCATAGGGTAGCTCTGATTTATTTTGGATCAGAGCCTGTGCTTGTCTTTTTTTCCTACAAAAAGTGTAAAGGTTTTTTTTTTATTATGTGTAACACAGGCAAAATTATTTAAGTCAATAAATTTTTAAGGAATTTCACATGTTCTGATTCCTTCCACTGCCAATCACCTTGGTTTCTCCAATGTTTGATCCATAATTTTCAAGATAACCCTTTCAAAAAGAATTTTGTCTCCATCCACAGTTGTCATGTCGTCGGTCCACAGTTCTTTTAGTTGGGCTTCTTTGATCTCCAGTGGAATATGGACACACTTCAAAATTCCCCACCTGTAATCTTTGGGATCCAATTTCCTCAAGCAATTTACTTTAGGACCATGTTTAGGGTCAAAGGAGATGGATCTGCCTGGTACTGAATTTTAGACACCCTCTAAACATGCATTAAGTTCAAACCATATTCACTCTTAAGCTATCACACCTTAGAACAGTACAGATCGTTGGGATATGCCAACACCCAAGATAAAAAGTTTGACTGTTAGGTTTTTCATAGTTTATTAACTCCTCTCTTGAAGTTCTTTCCCACAGATCTGACACATAGGTCTCTCAGTAAAGGAAACCACACAGTTGCTCTATGAAGCATTTCCAATAATGTAGGTCTGCAGAAAATGTCCCATCGGGATAGACCTCAACAGTGCCTGTGTTTGTCTTATTCACTGTTGTAGACACCCTAATGCCTATCACTGTTCCTGCTGTGGTATGGGTTTAGTACTATATTTTTAAACAAACAAGTGATATTCAATAATTGAAATGTTTCCAGAATTAAATAAAATATAGAAACATGATTTAAAAAACCAAAATATTATATACTGACATATTTGCTAGTGCAATTTGAATAACAGACAAATGCAGGCAGCAGTGTTCCTTCCTTGGAATTTGCTTTCCCAAATACCTGCCATCCCTTTTATGTTTTCATTCACTGAGCTTTAGGTTGGAAGAGCCCCTCCTTCTGAGTGCTCTATTAGTGACCCCAGAAGCAATTACTAGCCATTAGGACTGTCTTCCAAAAGGTGGATCAGACACATACGGTGTTTTACTCAAATTTGTGTGGTAGGTACATTTAGCAGTGAAGTGTGACTTTGAAGTTTGCTTTAAAAGAGAAGGAGGATGCAAGGGAAAGCTTCATAGATCTTTCTTAGGTTCAAAAGGCAGAATTAAATTTAATAATTTAAAATACATTTCTTATCTGGGTTTTTCAATTATTTACAGAGTTAAATCGACTTGTCCATCTACAAAGTGCTAAAAATGTGTCTTTGATACTTTTACTCACTGAGGTAAATTGTAGTATATTAATACTACAATTAATATAAGGAGACCCATGAAAAATTTTTGCCTGTTTTCCAGTCTCATGTACCTGATTATGGTAATAGCAGTTGCAATGCAGACACATGGGGGGCGTTGGGATGTTAATAAGATGAAAAATAAAACACATACCATAAAATTCCGCTGGTAATGAATGTTCTCTTTGTTAAAGTCGATCACATAGCCATTGAAGGACCAAACAAATGTGAGATCCAGTGCAGGATCGAAGGAAGCGGCACACTGCATGGTTGCATTTTCTCCAACGGTGATATCGGCATTAATTGGAGCCAATATAATTCGTGTGGGATCTATACATTTTTAAATAAAGGAGTAAACCACAATTCAAAAAATACGAGACACCATATTATCTGGTACATTAAAAAATAAAAATCAATATAGTTGAAATCACTGTGCAAAAGAATAAGATGTTTACAAATTCAAATTCCAAGAATAGTTTCATCAAAGGAGAGATTTGCACAGAAGCCTTTTGAAATGGAAACATCAAAACGTGGATTGTCTTATAAGCTTAGTGCCGAATCACGTCTTATAGTACATTAGAAATTAAGCACTGTCAAACTTAAAAAAAAGGTAAAGTTAATCAAATGGTTTCTTACCTGTGATAACAAGAGTCCCAGTGCTATTAGCCTTCCCTTTATTATTTTCTACAAAACATGTATAGACACCTCCATCATTCCTTGTAATGTTATTGATTTCCAAGCTGCCATCTTCCCAAATGAGTATTCTATTGAAATGAAAGAAATACATATTTCACAAAATTAATTTAATGAAATACGTTACTATTCTATGTCTTAGATTAAAAACACTAACATCTTAGTATCATTAAAGTTTTACATAAATTGCTTGACAGAGACTTTTTTCAAGATGAAACATTCTAGCCTTTGTTTAGAATATTCTTTCTCAGCATCAAGTTTTTTTGGAAAACCACCTTCATCTTTTTCTTGGACTTATCACAGTATTCTCGAACTGTCTTCCTGCTGCCAACCTTGCCTCTACACAGTTTCTTTTCCCACATGTCAGCCAGACATGAAGACATACATCGCATAAGTAATACAATGTCACTCTTTGGCTCAGTGATGTCACTCTACAGCTCAGAAGCCTCCAGTGAGTTTTCCATCTCATGCATAGTAAAAGCCACAGCCCTTGGTTTGCCCTTTTAGGCCCTGGTCATTTTCACAATCTGTTTCTCACAACCTTCAGGGTTTTCCACAGTGGCACCTTCAGTAAAGCTTTGTCTGATGAATTCTAGTTAGTATGGCATGCACACACCCATCCACGGCACTGCTGCTGTCCTGGCATTCCCCATGCTCTCCGCCTTCCCAGATATTTCTTCCTAACACATATTTCATCAGACATACTTCAGCTTTACTTATTAATCTATCCTTGCATTAGATGGTAACATCCTGGAGTCAGGAGTTTGTATCTGCTTTGTTTGTGGCCCCATCTCAAGGTAACATATTCATTAACATATACAGTCATTAGGAAAAAACAAAAAACAAAAAACTATGTTCCAGGAACTCCTTAAGGAGTGAGACACGAAACAATGAGTAGGCACTCGATCAACCTGTTTTTGAATATATGAACTACATGGAGTTTAACTGAAGCAGTGGATCTCTACGTGCCACCATAAAATGACTCTTAAACCACTGTGAGACAGACTTAGACCAGTCATAGGCCTGAAAGAAATGAGCCCAGATCTTCCAGGAACGTGACCCCAGGACTTCAGACTTGGTAGTTAGAACAGACTGTCATTTCCACAGCCACAAAGGAATACAAACATGTTTTAATTTTAGGAAATTTCAAAGAATGATACTGTAAAACCTACCACAGTAAAAGCTTCTGTAACAGATGACTTAGGAAATTCTTCTATGAACAGAAACTAAATCTCATATACTAATAGAACTTAAATGTATTGCCTCTGCCTGTCTGCCTCTTCCTTGGAGTCAGGAGACCCCAAACTCATTATTTGTAACCTTATTATACCTAACTCTTACATAGAATTTATATTACATTGATATTACATATATTATGATATATTACATATAATTTATATATTTATTATATAACTTTACTATATAATGCCTTGCACTTACATTCAATATTGGATTGCCTGTCATTGGATTTTACTTTATTTTTAAATTTTTGGTTTTCTTTTCCATTATGGTTTATTACAAGATATTGACTATCCCGTGCTTTACCGTAGGGCCTTGTTGTGTATCCATCCTATATATAATACTTTGCATCTGTTGATCCCAAACTCCCAATCCATCCCCCCCACATCTCCCTCCCCCTTGGCAACCACAAGTCTGTTCTCTATGTCTGTGAATGTGTTTCTGTTCTGTAAATAAGTTCATTTGTGTCATATTTTCGATTTCACATACAAGTGACATTGTATAGTATCTTTCTCTTTTTCACTTACTTCATTTAGTATGATAATGTCTAGGCCCATCCATATTACTGCACATGGCATTATTTCGTTCTTCTGTATGGCTGAGTAATAGCCCATTGTATATATATATACTACATCTTTATCCATTTATCTGTCGATGGACATTTAGGTTGCTTCCATGTCTTGGCTATTGTAAATAATGCTGTATGAACATTGGGGTGCATGTATCTTTTCAAATTATAGTTTTGTCTGGATATATGCTCAGGATTGGGATTGCTGCATCATACGGAAACTCTATTTTTAGTTTTTTGAGGAACTTCCACACTGTTTTCCAGAATGGCTGCACCAATTTACCTTCCCACCAACAGTGTTAGGAGGGTTGCCTTTTCTCCACACCCTCTCCAGCATTTACTATTTGTAGAGTTTTTGATGATGGCCATTCTGATCAGTGTAAGTGGTACCTCATTGTAGTTTTGATTTGCATTTCTCTAAGAATTAGCAATGCTGAGCATCTTTTCATGTGCCTATTGGCCATCTGTATGTCTTCTTTGGAGAAATGTCTATTTAGATCTGATTTTTACTTTCCTTAAATCTATAATTTCCAAAACCTTAATTTGTCTCTGAAGCTTTGTACAAACACATGCCAACAATTCTCCATATACTCCATTTTAAGAGCAGAGTTTGATAAAGGAAAATTACTACATACATACCTTATTAATAAAAATCTCCATATAAGAAAACACCAAAAATTTCACCAATAATATATTCCATAATTTCCTTGCTCGTCTTTAACTCTCCAGTTCCCACTTAAGCTCATTTCAGAATACTTTTTACTTATTGAAGAAATAATGTAGTATCATAATATAAACATAAACACAAAAGTAATTATTTGATATTGTGGGAGCTATGCCAATGTCCCTCTATGGTCTCCAACTGTGAGGAGTGTAACTGATCCACAGCTGCAGCTGCTGCACTCAGAAATCCATCACTGTGTTTGAGCCAAGACAACACTTTCCACAGGTTGCTCTCAGCCAACGACTGAGTCCAGGAGGAATTTTAAGGCTGCATATTCCAGGTAAACATCAGGCTCCTCTTATAGGCATGTTTAGCTGGAACGCTTTCCAGTGGTCTTACCACACTCTCTTAGATCTGCACTGCAGTCCATTTCTACCCAGCCTTTCTTCCTTCCTTCCCTTTCCCCTTCATTTGGAAGCAGACTTGAATCTCAGATGGCTGTCCCAGCCTTCACCAAGAGTCTTCTCTGTTTTCCTTCCTAGGCATTGCCATTAATAAATCTCTTGCATGGTTAATCCCGCATTGTCATCTGCTTCTCATAGAACTCATATTAACACAGTACTAACATTAATGTGTCTCATTTTTTCTCACTAAGCTCTAGTGTAAGTCCTTAGCCAATTTTCCACCCCCGCCCATTTAATTATTTTGTAAGTAAAGCAATGAAAATTATCATCAAGTTGCAATGGAAACAATAGCAACAATTCATTTTTCTAAAACCCACATTATATTCTTAGTTTTCTCACATATATTAGCTCTCAATTGATCATTGTCATCTTTAAAGGGTATACTTCCTTGTGTTGTTCAGCTCACCTACACTTTCAGGTACTTTGTCCATGACATTAAAATTAATTTCAGTAAGAGTATTTAGGGAACTTGATGTTTTTGAATAATGATCCATATTCTAAAGTCAATGTAGTTAAATTATCAGAATCTTATCCTTATTTTCAGATTAGATCATATAGATAAACAGTCAAACAAGCCAGGAACCATCTGGTCTTTAATAAAGTAGTCACTTATTGTTGCCAAAATTATTCCAGTATAACCTCCATCTTATTTGTTAAGTTTAAAGCACACCAACTCTGGGGTGGAAAAGAATCTTGGAGAGACTCTCATATAAATGGCTCAGACAAAGACCATTTTACAGTTGATAGCAGTCCATTGGATATAAATGAACAACTACAAAGAAATTCTGTTGGAGAATGCATATCATTTTAACCTTAAATAAAATCATACAATTGAGAACTTAATTACAACTTATCAAGATTTATGTTTCTTCTCTCCTGATTGCAAGTACTGCATATGCTATTTTACAAACCATTTACCAGGCACAGAGATAACTTAGTAATGTGGAACGGTTTTTAGGTAATTATATTAATCAGAATGAGATTATAGTTATGTTCAAAGACAGTTATTCAGTTACTCCTTGAATATTATTTTCAACAGAAATATTTCTCTAAAAGTAATTATTAGTTTAACTTTTCTTAATACATACTATTTTATAACATTCAAACTTATTTTTACATGAAATACCAAATCTATAATAAAGAGATACTTAAATAATGTGAGATACTAATGGGTTAACATAGTGAGCAAAAATTAGATTTATAGACACTTTCATCAAAAGGTCATACAATTTGATTCAAATACTTAAAAAATATTAAGACAGGACTAAAATAATAAGGTTTTAGGCGCTAGACTTTTCTTTTTTTGAACACATGTTGGTATTTAGGAAAAACAAATCCATGAAGCATAGTTCTGAGAAATTTGTGGTTACAGAGGCCCATGGCATGAGTTCTCATCAGAATCAGAGCAAGATTCTTTTCATTAAGGAGAGAGATCTAATAGTGCAGCCAACAGGGAATGCTATGCTCGAGGCTGTTGCAGTAGTGAATACCTAAAATTGGAACTACCTTCTGATCATGGTCTGCATCACTCATTATCTGACTGCTAAAGTTTCAACCCCGTATTGCACAGATTGACTTTTCCTTTAACACTGATTCTTCTAGTATCATTTTGTTAAAGTGTTAATAAACCTTAGCCAGACATATTACCTGTAGAATTTAATGTATTCAGGGAAGCAGCTGCTGTCCTTGCACACCACTCCCCAACCACAACTTTGTCTCATGCACAACCATACTTGTGACTATCCTAATAAGAGAACTGTGTTGCCATGTGTTCATTCCATATCAGCATGGCACAAGTTCAAGTTCTGGCTTGGAGATTACTGATATATTTTCAGAAGGTCACTTTAAGCTTTCCAGGCTTTAGATACATCAAAACAGAGATAACACCCACCTTACATTCTTTATTGGATTACTGTAAAGATTTATCTTTTATACTTTTGCTAGAATATTTTTTTAAAGGCAAAAACTACTTTTTTCCTCCCTTATTTAAGCCTTTAGACAGATTTCTATTACTCTTAGATGAAGCCACAGAAAATGTTGTTACTGATGACCTGGCTTACTATGTGTCATCCCTTAAAACTGTTCTCCATTTTACTCTAAAGACAGCCATGCTGGTTTTAGTTCTTACTTTCTTTATACATCCTCTGCTCTCTGCCTAGGGCCTTTGCACATGCTGTGCTCCCTGCTTGAAATATTTGCTGCTCCCCAACCTTCACATCCCAATTCTCCTATTTCCCAACAATTCCTTCTCCCCATAGATAGTTAGGAAGATTAGAAGTTCCTGTTCACTTCAGAAGAGGGAAGAGGTGATTTGTACTTTAAAATCACCTTTTATTTCCCTACTGAAATATTTAATAAGCTAATTGCATAAAATTAAATCAAATATGAATGGCTATAGAAGCCCTTGTTAGGGGAAAAATTATAAAGACCTTATTTTATTTCCTATTGTTAATTAGTTTTGTGGCCTTGGGCAATTTGTCACAAACCTCTGAGCCTCAATTTTAAAAATTCCTTATAAACTCTAGAAGTCTAAAAATTGAATTCTGTTTATAATAGATACTGACAGTGATGGGTATTTCTGTTTACCTTAGAACTGTGATATCTTCTGGGGAGAAAAGTTAGCACAAAAAATATTTACATTATGAATATGAAAACAAGTTCTCTACAAAGTAAACTTTCCCAAGTACTGAGTTGCAATTGGATTTCTAGTTTCTGGACTGACCTGCTGCTATTGACAAGCCACTCTGTACCTTTACTCCATAAAAATTTTGGTTTGGGTGCAGCTTTAGGTTTGCATTCAATTATAACTCTTCCTCCTTTAGCAGCCAGGATCTTTTTCTTCATAGGATTCATTTCAAAAGTTGGAGCCAAAGCTAAAAGAAAGTAAACTATTATTTGTCTCTTTTGCTAAAAAAGAAACAAAAGTTTCTTCTATACTATAGCATCTTTTATTCCCTTTTGATTAATAATCAACAGAAAAGATTAATCTCACCAAATGTTATCAGCAATGACCAACAGACATTCCATGCCTAATAATAATTATTATTTTCTTTTATTTAAAACTTTATTGAGGTATACTTTACTTATCAAAAATTTACCCATTTTAAATGTACAATTCTTGGTGATAACTGAATTAATTATTACACATTTAAGTTGTAATCAAATGCTGTATACATATTTACCTTGAAGGTAATACCTAATTCAAGTGTCTTGACTCAGTTGTACAAGGGAAGTTAAGTGAAAGGATAGACGAAATTGAGCAATTATTAATATTGACATATATTCATAATCAGTAATCGTAGTCACACTTTGAATTAACTGTCCCCAGCTTATGGATGAAAGAACTGATATCTATTAAGATTATATAATTTGCCAAAGGTGCCACAGGCAGTAAGATATCAGATGGAATTTACATTTGCATCTAGATCTGTCTGATTTGCAAGCATGCTCTTTTCAGTAAACAATATGACTCCTCTTTCATTATACAAACATTTATTGAGCACCAACTGCATGCAGACACTATGAGATGCCTTAATAAACAGAGAGACCCCTGGCTTCAGGACCAACCTACAAACAGTTATGGGAATGATGTTTTCAATTAATTGAAAAGTACATGATGCACCTGTAGCTCATCCTTACCTCAAAGTACAGATCAATAATTATGAAAACAAGCTATAGAGTCTCAAAAAATGTTACTCTCTTGATAATATGCTCTAATTTTCTTTAGTGTCCCCACTTCTAGCTCATTTCTCAATCTCTTTGTCATTTTGAAGACTCCAGGGGGATTCCATCTTTTTATTTCCACACATCCCAATCATTTATAAAACTGTCCTTTCTGGGGGCTTTTCTAGGCCTAAGTATATCTTTATCCAGGTCTTGACCCTTCATCATCTAGTCCCATGATTTTCAAATTTTATTTGTGCATCATAATCATCCGAGGATCTTGGTAAAATGCTATTTAATAGATCTGGGGTAGACAGGAGATTCAGCACTTCTAACAAGCTCTGAGAAACACACTTTTTATAAAAATGATTTAGGTTATCCTATTGTTCTTTTAGTCTGAGTTTTTATAATTGGAAATAAATAAGTAAACAACCAACCTGTGTTGTACACTTAACACAGCATGTGGTATTTTGTATAGGCTCAATAAATATTGTGGGTGACATATTGCTTATAAAATATGAGAGAAATTTTAATCGGATTATATTTAGAAAGTCTAAATTTATCTAGAAAATAAGAATTTTTTCTGAATCTGTTCAGTCTTAATAAAATAATCATTGATTTGGTGCAGTCATTTAAATGACCCATGCTTGCCTAATATTTGAATTTCTAGTGACAGAATCTAGATCATGTTCATGTACACATATATATATACATATATATGTGTATATATATATATATTTTTTTCTTTTATTCTTTATTGAGCCTATTACAGACCAGTATCTGGTGCAGAGTAAGCACTCAATAATCATTTGGTGGATGAATAAATGAATTAACTAAATAACTCAGGAAAGAAGAGAGAGAAACACTGTTCCTAAAGGTAATAAACAAAAATAGATTGAAACAAATATAAAGCTGGTCAGGAATTAATCTCAGTCTCAAAATGATCAATTTGCTTAATTACTACCTTAATAGATTAATGATTGCAAGATTTAGGTTTGAAGACAGAAAGATCTTTCAGTCTGAGCTGTTAAATTTTCATTTTCTCTTGTAATATATAACAATTAACAAGAAATTTTAACAGAAAACAAAAGCATTTACATTTGGAAGGAATTGAAATTCACCTCATATCTTCTGTAAGAGTCAAAATGATTTTATTGCACTTCATACCAAAGCGATAGGGTATGAAGCCTAAGCCTAAATGTTTCCTTGATACCCAAAGAAAGTAGATTAAATATATTAGCAAGGAATTTTGACTTTAGGGGGAATAAATGGAATATGATACTCAGCATAATAAGAAGAGGCAGGAAAAGTTAAAATCAAGAGGGCCTCAACTCATTTTAAAGATAGCTTTCTTTAATACTTTCTTATAACTGTCTCACTGTCTTTCATGTTCTTTTAGTGTCACTCAATTTGTAGTGATACTAATGTTTTAAAAAATTTTCCTTTGGTGTCTCAAGAATAAAAGAGGCTGCGCTGAGTCATTGTTTTATCTTTTCAGTAATCATTTCTAGCAGAGAAATCCTGCCGACGTGATTCATTACTTACAATATGACTAAACTTGGTGACAGCCACTTCAAATAGTATGAAAAGGACATGATAGTATGAAAAGGACATGATACTTTTAATTGAAGTAGTTGTAATGGAAATAAGAAGAAAGTAAAAAATCTCAGAGATTTATGGGATAAAAATGAGAAATTTAATAGATGTAATGGGGGGAAAGTATGTAGTAGATTGTGTCATTCTTTAGAACAGTAAATATTTCAGGAGGAGATGATGTGAATGAGTGAGAAATAATGAATTCGGTTTCAGACATGCTGAGTTTGGGATATCTGTGAAGTTACCTAGATGACCATTTCTACCAAGAAGCTTTTATAGTGAGCTTGAAGCTGAGGATAAAATTCTGGGCCAGAGGTATAAATTAAGGGGTCATTGATAGTTAATGGGCAAAGAAGAAGATATCATCCAGGTTTTTAAAAAAAATTAAAAATAATAATAATTGAGGAATAATATTATAAAATACATGAAAGAATGAGTAAGAAAATGGAATGCAAGCAGAGGAATGGAACTCTAGAAGAGAGCAAGATTTCCAACTGAGCAGGGAAGGGGTAAAAAGGAAAATGAAGGTGATCAAGACAAAATAATCTGGGAGGTATCAGAGCATGGCATCACCAAGGACAAAAGAGAGGAGAATTCAAGAGGAAAGCATGACCAGAAAGAGAGACAGCTTGAGTATATGCACACACACACACACGAATGGATGTCTGTTGAGGGCAGAGATAAAGGGATTATTTTGGTACAAGATACATTGTCCTCTGGATAAAGAGTATCAAAAGGAAAAGTGTAGTAAAGATTCAGATAGTTCTGAAGAAGGATGGGAAGTTGAAATATTTTATTTCAGTGGTTTTCAATTTTCATGGAGAAGTAAGAAAGTAATATGAAAGTAGGAGTGAGGGTGGGGTAAGGGGCTTGAGGAATGTCTTGAAGGTTTTCAATAGCAATTTTAACCCAGGGACCCAGGGACTGATAAAGCTACCAAGTGCTAAACACTCATCTGAGGCTGGCTCACAGGCATTGAGGAAGCATCAATCTTCACTATGTGATGTCCTGGCAGTGTTTAGCTGCCCAAACATAGGAGAGAACAAGACATAAAAATTGGCACGTGTAAAGTTTGCTTTACCATTAAAAAAATCTTAAAAACCTTTATACTCCATGTTGCCTCCAATTTATTTACTGTTCTTTAATGAAAGGAAAATAATAATATCATTCTAGTCCAAACCACATTTTAGAAATGTTTAACTTCTAATTCAAGAAAGTAATGTGAAATTAAATATAATCTGTATATCATGCAGGATCATTTTAATGTGTTGCTTTCTCGCTGATTGTTAACAGAAACCAGAAATAATACTGACCCAAGATCTTCAACTCCGCGTTTGCATAAATGGCTCCATGTGTATTTTCAGCTATGCACTGATACATGCCAGCATTTTCAAAGGTCACGTCATACAGTCTCAATTCCCCTCTATGATACTGGAAAGAACACAAAGTGAAACACATTTTCTTGATAGACTTTAATAGAAATGGTTTCATTTGGGTTTGGGCTTGGTTGTCTTTCCATTTAGGTACATTATTTTTGCCCCCACTGTTAACTAAGTCCAGTGGAGTGGGGTTTTCATGGTATGGGGAAGTAAAACCCACTTACCATGCCCAGTGGCTCTTGTTCTATTCATCCTACAGAGCAGAGAGTCCACTTTTTCCCTCTTGGCCCAGCTGGGAGATTACAGTGGGAAGGTAGGCAAGGACCCCACTGCTGCTACTTGTCCCCAGGGCTAAAGGTAGGACCTTCATTCTTACCTCTGTTTCTGTGGGGTCAGGGAAACAGTGGCAAGAAAAAGAGGACAATATCAGGTAGTAGAGATGGACACATAGGAAGAGGGTGAAAAGTGGAACAAAGGAAACAGTAAGGAGAGAGAGAGAGAAGGTAGACATAAGATTACAGAAAATTGTTTAAGCTGAAAAAAGACACTTTATGTTCACTTTCTGTTTTTTTCTTTTAAAGGAGACTTTTATATTTCAGGGGCTAGATGCCCTTAATCTATTGACACTCCTGCTAACTTTATCCCAGGATCACCCAGAAATGTTACCTGAACATAGGCTCAAGAACTGCAAAGCACTTGAACATACATACCGAATATCCATTCTTCAGCCATCGGATGGTAGGGATGGGCTTCCCTGTGGCCACACAAGGCCAGTAGAGATCACTGCCTATATCCACCTCTGTGTCATTGATGTGTTCTACCCACTCAGGAAATGCTAAAAAGTAAAGAACATTGAAAATTGTCAAATGCAAGTCAACATTCATCATCATCTCAAGAGGACAAATATTACACTTAGTTGATCTTCTTCTGGAAAATACATCAAATACTCTGTGTGTCTTAAAATCATTGATAGAGTCAGTGAAATTGTATTTCTACAGGTCAGCAGGTAAACTTTATCCTACATTATTACAGCACTAGGTAACTGTAATTCAATTCATAATTGTTTTACTATTTGTGAACCAGGTTTTGTTGGAAAGCTAATTCACGAATAGCACTAAAATAATTTATCATTTTCTTATAATGTAAATCTTTCAAAATGACATATAAGGTTTTAAAGAATTATGTGTTAATTTATTATGTAAGAGGGGTAGAGTCTAGGGTACAAGTGGAGATGTTGACCTCAGAGAGCAGCTGAATCTAGAGTTTAAAGAGATAAGGGTAGAGAAGTAGGTGTCAGTAAATGTGGAGTGGGAGTTTGTGAAAGCTCCAGTTTTTTTTTTGTTTGTTTTTTTTTTTTCGGTACGCGAGCCTCTCACTGTTGTGGCCTCTCCCGTTGTGGAGCACAGGCTCCGGACGCACAGGCTCAGCGGCCATGGCTCACGGACCCAGCCACTCCGCGGCATGTGGGATCTTCCCGAACCGGGGCACGAACCCGTGTCCCCTGCATCGGCAGGCGGATTCTCAACCACTGTGCCACCAGGGAACGGCATGTGGGATCTTCCCGAACCGGGGCACGAACCCGTGTCCCCTGCATCGGCAGGCGGATTCTCAACCACTGTGCCACCAGGGAAGCCCGAAAGCTCCAATTTAATTACTACCATTTTCTCTGTGAAATAGGAAGCCAAGTTATTAGCTGAGAGGAAGGTTGAAGGAGGAGGTACTGTGGGTTTGAAGGAAATCACGAAGGCATGAAATGGTCATCTAAGAGCGTGAGAGAGTAAGTGAATCTGGAGAAATGTAGTCTAGTTGCCAGGCAACATTAAGGGTCCAGTTAAAGTTAATGATGCTTCATTGAAAATGGGCTAATCAACCTGGTAGTGCTCATCTCAAGTCATATTCAAGTTCCTTGGTTCTGGCACTAAGGCAGAGAGCTAGATTTTTCCAGGATTAGCCTTTGCCAAGGTAGTAAGGCAAAGTGGAGAGAGGAAAGTGAGCTGAGCAGGTGGGCAGGGGAACGATAATGATTGAACCCAGATTTAGGAAAGAGATGGGCAGGGTTAGGAGACGTCAGAGTAAGTTAAAACAGAGTAAGATTAACTGATTATAGTTGCTGGTAGATTCAAAAGATTGTAGGAATCTGGGTATTGGAGCTTGAAGGTGGTGATCAGAGTGAAATGCTTGAACTTGAGATGGTAAAGGAATTGGAACTTGGTAACAATAAGGTCTGAAGCATGGCAGTGGGAGTGAGTTGCTGAGGAAGGTTGTTGGACAAGATCATGGGAGGAAAGGAGTTCAAAGGAACTGAGAGGGCAAACTATTGGAAAAGTTATTATAGTCTACATGATTTTATGTCACCAAGAATGAAGTCAGGAGTAGAGTTGTAGTTGGTGAGAGTTGTCAATAGTGAAAATCTTAGGGCAACGGGGGTGGGGGGGGAGAGGGGTGACCTGACATAAGATTGTAAACTGGATGATTAAAGGAAAAGAAAGATAGTCTAGCAAGGGCAGTGAAGAGCAGGGACGGCAGGTACTGGCAGTACTGCCAGTCACTCCTGGGGATGAGGGCTGTGAAAGAAAAATCAGCCACTGCTTGAGTGGTCTACAGGGGAAAGTGTCTTTAAGGGAGAGCCAAGTTTCAGTTAGAGCAAGAGAATAAAGGGAATGTTCATAGAAGAAGTTGAGAATATAGGGGATTCTGATAATAGACTATGTGCTCTAGAAGCATAGTGTAACGACTTCAGAAGTTGGGAATGCAGGGGAAATAGACTGAGTAGGACATGTGCAGAGCTCTGTAGGTATTAAAGTGCAGGACATAAGGAGGCCCTGGGGTGCAAGGGCTTCTTCTTTTTTTTTTTTTTTTTGTGGTATGCCGGCCTCCCTCTGCTGCGGCCTTTCCCGTTGCGGAGGACAGGCTCCGGACGCGCAGGCTCAGCGGCCATGGCTCACGGGCCCAGCCGCTCCGCGGCATGTGGGATCCTCCCAGACCGGGGCGCGAACCCAGTTCCCCTGCAACGGCAGGCGGACGCGCAACCGCTGCGCCACTAGGGAAGCCCATGCAAGGGCTTCTTAAGGCAAATGAAATGCACAGGGTGAAGGTAAAATAGTCCTAATCTTTTTGATGAGGCTAAGGTACCCCTTTGTCATATGCTTTATCAATATCTTACGTAATATTCCATATCACACTCACTATTTTCTTTATAATTATATATATTGGTGGTATATATTTATTTGACTGTATATGCTTGTATAAATTTGGGGGTTTTGTATGATATGACTAGAGTATGAATTCCTCAAGGACAGAATATTTCCTTTAAGTCTCCTTGCTCCTATCATAGTGTCTGCCTCTGAGGACACACTCAGTATACACTTGTTGAAGGCTTAGATGTTTACTTAGATGTGACCTGCAAACTTCACATTGTGGATTTGTGAATGGATTTGTAGGGATGATTTCAGCCTGAAAAGTTTCAAGCATTGACTGAGAAACATTCTCTCCTCCCAAACATAAGCTTACTTTAATGTGTGAGAATCAAACACTTGTGCCAAGAAAATTGTATTAAAGAAAAATTTTCCTTAGACCAGTCATTCTCTAAGTGTGGCTCCTGAACCAGTAACATCAACATCTCCCAAGAATTTGTTAGAAATACAAATTCTTGGGTCCCAAATAGACTTTCTAACTCAGAAACTCTGAGGGTGGGAACCAGCAATTTGTGTTTTTAATAAACCCCCCAGATGATTTTAAAACATGCTAAAGTTTGTGAACCACTGGGTTAAACTAAGTCATAATGCATAGGTTCTTGTGCAAATAAAAAAGAGAGCTTGAAGAAAGTCTACAAGCTATATGAATTATATTTTCTGAAAAATATCAATAACACTACTATTGATCCATTGGTGTTCCTATGATACCAGTGGCATAAATTCTTAACTTATATACTCATATTTGTGACTTAATTGGACATAAAGATGAATACTTTATCCTTTTGCATAATGTAATGCACATCACTATTTTTAAACTAATCATTTTATGCTAGTTTTTCAAGTATGAAAGTGGCTTTCAATAAGATATTGATTAAATGTATGGAAAATTAAAACAATATCTTTACCTTGAACATAAATTCTTGCCTGGTGTTTATCCTTTCCTCTAATGTTCTCAGCCTCACATTCATATGTGCCTTCATCTTCTAGCTGAATATTGAAGATCTTCAGGACAGCTCCAGAGGTGCTGATCTCAGCTGTGCTTGGCATTGGTTCTAGGACCTTCCGCCAACGGATATCAGGAACAGGACTTAAATAGGAGAAAGTAAGAGTTAATGGTTCACAATGCTTAAAAGACAATTTACTCTATGTTTATAGCTAAACATTTACAACATTTATTTCCTAACCATACAAAATTTAATGTATTTCTATATATGTTAATAAAAACTGTGAGTATACTTACTTGCCAAGTGCAAAACACTCTAAAGTCACATTTTGGCCCATCAATGCATATATGTCCTTGAACTGAACTACAATATCAGCAGGATATGGTTTTGTTGTTCCTAATTTAAGAAAAACAAAAACATCAACTAATTAGTAAGCAGAGTAGTGTAACATTTACAACATTTATTTCCTAACAATACAAAATTTAATGTATTTCTATATATGTTAATAAAAACTGAGTATACTTACTTGCCAAGTGCAAAACACTCTAAAGTCACATTTTGGCCCATCAATGCATATATGTCCTTGAACTGAACTACAATATCAGCAGGATATGGTTTTGTTGTTCCTAATTTAAGAAAAACAAAAACATCAACTAATTAGTAAGCAGAGTAGTGTTTGTTTAACATTGTGGTTTTTATAGGATTAGAATTGCTTCAGTATGGAAGACTTTTCTCCGTACAAGTACTGGAAAATATCTGATCATGTAACAATGTATAGATTTGTTTATTTATGCATAGTATGCATACATATGAATTTTATTAAGCATTTTCAATCATATTGGCTCATTCTGACAGTAGTGTAACCAATTTGACTCAAATCACTAAAAAATTCAACAATTCTTTAGGAAGCATCAAATAGGTACAAAACAAGCATAAAATAGGTATAAAATGGGCATCCCAGGCGATTCTGATGAATTGGATTTTTGATCTGTACCTTGAGGAAACATTGATCCAAGGGGCATTCCTTTTGATTCTGCCTGTAAAATACAACTTGGATCTGCCAGGTACTCTATGGTAATCAGGAAACAGGAGAAAAAAGAAAGGAAATGAGGGATAAAGGAAGAAAGAAGAGAGAAGAGTGCAAAAGAAAGAGGCAAGGCAAGAAAGAGGAAGAAAAGAATAAAGGAGTGTCCATGGAGATGAAGGCAAAGAGAAAACAATTTTAAAAGAGGGAAGGAGAGAAGAAAAGAAGAAAATTGTTTATTTAAACATCACTGTGTTCATCAATGACAACATTTATTTAGCATGTCAGTAATGAAGGATGTAATTCCCTCTATCTTACAGTGGAATAAATAGTCTCAGAAAGGCTAAATACACTGTTTAGGATCACAACATGAGTGTGTATTTTACACTGTATAACACTAGAAAGACAAATAGATACACAAAGACCTGAAATACAAGCCAAAACAAAAGTAAATGCTCTGAAAGAGTGGCAGCCAAGGATGATTGTTGGAAGTATATAGGGGCCAAGGGAATTTCAAGCAAAGAGGGCATTTGAACCAGACCAGTTCAAGTTGAGGAAATAGCATATTATGACACAACTTCAGGAGTGTGCAGGGAATTATAAAAGGTCTAGGAATCAAAATGATATTGAAGCATATGTAGTTGAAGATGAGCTTGAACCTACAACATAGAAGACTTGAAACTGTGATATTAAAGATTTTGAAAATAATTTCCTCAATGGGTAACTACTAATAGGTTTTGATAAAAGAAGTAATATGAATCTTAATTTTGGTTTAAGAAGAAGACCTTGTTGTCAGTTTTAAAGGAAGGAATATGGAGAAGAAAAATAGCAGAGAGTCAGAGATCTAAGGGAGTGTGTTTCATAAGTTCAGAAAAATAGATGAGGGACTAAACGAGGGCACAGTTGCAGTGGGAACAGAAAGGAAAGGGCAGATCCAAGTTGTATTTTACAGGCAGAATCAAAAGTACTGCCCCTTGGATCAACCAGCAATTTGTGTTTTTAATAAACCCCCCAGATGATTTTAAAACATGCTAAAGTTTGTGAACCACTGGGTTAAACTAAGTCATAATGCATAGGTTCTTGTGCAAATAAAAAAGAGAGCTTGAAGAAAGTCTACAAGCTATATGAATTATATTTTCTGAAAAATATCAATAACACTACTATTGATCCATTGGTGTTCCTATGATACCAGTGGCATAAATTCTTAACTTATATACTCATATTTGTGACTTAATTGGACATAAAGATGAATACTTTATCCTTTTGCATAATGTAATGCACATCACTATTTTTAAACTAATCATTTTATGCTAGTTTTTCAAGTATGAAAGTGGCTTTCAATAAGATATTGATTAAATGTATGGAAAATTAAAACAATATCTTTACCTTGAACATAAATTCTTGCCTGGTGTTTATCCTTTCCTCTAATGTTCTCAGCCTCACATTCATATGTGCCTTCATCTTCTAGCTGAATATTGAAGATCTTCAGGACAGCTCCAGAGGTGCTGATCTCAGCTGTGCTTGGCATTGGTTCTAGGACCTTCCGCCAACGGATATCAGGAACAGGACTTAAATAGGAGAAAGTAAGAGTTAATGGTTCACAATGCTTAAAAGACAATTTACTCTATGTTTATAGCTAAACATTTACAACATTTATTTCCTAACCATACAAAATTTAATGTATTTCTATATATGTTAATAAAAACTGTGAGTATACTTACTTGCCAAGTGCAAAACACTCTAAAGTCACATTTTGGCCCATCAATGCATATATGTCCTTGAACTGAACTACAATATCAGCAGGATATGGTTTTGTTGTTCCTAATTTAAGAAAAACAAAAACATCAACTAATTAGTAAGCAGAGTAGTGTTTGTTTAACATTGTGGTTTTTATAGGATTAGAATTGCTTCAGTATGGAAGACTTTTCTCCGTACAAGTACTGGAAAATATCTGATCATGTAACAATGTATAGATTTGTTTATTTATGCATAGTATGCATACATATGAATTTTATTAAGCATTTTCAATCATATTGGCTCATTCTGACAATAGTGTAACCAATTTGACTCAAATCACTAAAAAATTCAACAATTCTTTAGGAAGCATCAAATAGGTACAAAACAAGCATAAAATAGGTATAAAATGGGCATCCCAGGCGATTCTGATGAATTGGATTTTTGATCTGTACCTTGAGGAAACATTGATCCAAGGGGCATTCCTTTTGATTCTGCCTGTAAAATACAACTTGGATCTGCCAGGTACTCTATGGTAATCAGGAAACAGGAGAAAAAAGAAAGGAAATGAGGGATAAGGGAAGAAAGAAGAGAGAAGAGTGCAAAAGAAAGAGGCAAGGCAAGAAAGAGGAAGAAAAGAATAAAGGAGTGTCCATGGAGATGAAGGCAAAGAGAAAACAATTTTAAAAGAGGGAAGGAGAGAAGAAAAGAAGAAAATTGTTTATTTAAACATCACTGTGTTCATCAATGACAACATTTATTTAGCATGTCAGTAATGAAGGATGTAATTCCCTCTATCTTACAGTGGAATAAATAGTCTCAGAAAGGCTAAATACACTGTTTAGGATCACAACATGAGTGTGTATTTTACACTGTATAACACTAGAAAGACAAATAGATACACAAAGACCTGAAATACAAGCCAAAACAAAAGTAAATGCTCTGAAAGAGTGGCAGCCAAGGATGATTGTTGGAAGTATATAGGGGCCAAGGGAATTTCAAGCAAAGAGGGCATTTGAACCAGACCAGTTCAAGTTGAGGAAATAGCATATTATGACACAACTTCAGGAGTGTGCAGGGAATTATAAAAGGTCTAGGAATCAAAATGATATTGAAGCATATGTAGTTGAAGATGAGCTTGAACCTACAACATAGAAGACTTGAAACTGTGATATTAAAGATTTTGAAAATAATTTCCTCAATGGGTAACTACTAATAGGTTTTGATAAAAGAAGTAATATGAATCTTAATTTTGGTTTAAGAAGAAGACCTTGTTGTCAGTTTTAAAGGAAGGAATATGGAGAAGAAAAATAGCAGAGAGTCAGAGATCTAAGGGAGTGTGTTTCATAAGTTCAGAAAAATAGATGAGGGACTAAACGAGGGCACAGTTGCAGTGGGAACAGAAAGGAAAGGGCAGATCCAAGTTGTATTTTACAGGCAGAATCAAAAGTACTGCCCCTTGGATCAATGTTTTCTCAAGGTACAGATCAAAAATACAATTAATCAGAATCACCTGGGATGCTCGTTGAACCTGCAGATCACATCCCAGGGGTATAGGATGGGTCACATCCTAGGTCTGCTGAATCACTATCTTTGGGTTCCACATTTTCCTCAAACTTCCCAAGTGCTTATGTCCTAAATGGGAACCGCCGTGCTCACTGTCCTGAGGATGGCAGTGGAGAGGAGTTGATGATTAAAAATGCTCCCCCAACTTATTGCTAAATGAGATGAAGAACACCAGAAGAGGAGGTTTAGAGAGGAGATAAAAGATGTACTTGGAATATTTCAAACTTAACATACTTGGGAACTTTCTGTGTGTCAAGCCCAGGATGTAGGTAGAATTCAGGATTAAATATAGGGAAAAGTTTTGGAGATGCAAATTTGGAGTCATCACATAGGGCTACTAGTGAAAAAGGTGTAAATGAGTGAGAATATTTGGGAAAAGATTAGAAAGAAATATTAGAAGGAGGAAGATCTGATGAAGGATACTGCATAGAATTTGTCAGCGAGGCAGGTGGCAGAAGAATGGAGGCAGAAGTAGTCAGAAAAAATATGAAAAGAAGGGAGAGTTCAAGAGAGGCAGAGAGATCAACAGTGTCAAAATTCATACAGTATCAGGCCTGAAAATGTCCTTTGGATTTAGCAAATAAGAAGTGGTTTTGCTTATTCATTGAATATAAAATAATACACAGAGGGAAAGGAATGGAGGAGAGTTTGAAGATTCAGAAAAGAAAGGAAAGAGTGATGTAGTGATGTCTTTAAATGAATCAAATGGACTGTGAACCAGTGCATCTGGAGGAAGCAGCCTGAGCAGCAGGAGAAACACTTCTTCCACCGAGAAAGAAAGAAGCACTGAATTTCGAGGGAAGCATAGGGAAGAAAATTAGGGAAATTTTTACATGATGACTCCTTTTCACTCTGTGAAGTAGTGGTGAGAGTATCTCCTAAGATTTGGGAGGGGAAAAAAAGCCAGAAAATCAGAAGATATTTATTGAATTCTAACCATGTGACTGCTATCTTGAGAAGAATAATAAAAATAGAATCTTTGTGGTATGATGGACTTTTCCCCATTGTTATATACAACTTAGGGGTAGTGGTAGGAACCAAATCTGAGTCTGCCAACAGTACCAGTATTTCCTCAGAAGCTTGAATTCAGTGATATGAATGTAGCAGCAGGACTGAGATAAAAATAATGTGAAGTAAGAAAACATATTGTGATCTGATTTTCTCAGGAAGTGGTACATTAAAAAGCGGAATGTAGTTCATTCAATTGAAGCCTGAGAAAAGGCCAGTCAAGAATGTTAGTGGTCATCAAATATGGCGCCACGGTAGTCATACACTACTTACATTAGAAAGGCAATTTATATACTTATTTGCTTCATGTAAATAGTTCCTTAAAAATATCAAAATAATCCAATTGCCTTCTTCCCCCCGCCCCCCAATTCTGTAATCACTATAGTTTGTTTTGATCTAATCATTCATTCTCTTTCATGAATTTACTAAGAAGTAGGATTGGACATGAAACAAAAAGCAGTTGCTAGTGATTCCCATTGTAAATGATATACTGGTATTTTGCTAATGAATTGATTCATTCTCTATGCATTCCCTGAGCTAGAGGCAACCAGTCCAAACTCAACCACCTTAGGACACTTTTATGATGTAAATCTTCTCTATGGGAAAAACTAAGGAAGGGCAAGGATTACAAAGTACATATCCTCTGTTTGCTCCGACAGAGCAGTCAGCTGTTCTCCCCACTGGATATCTCTTTTCATTATTGTAAGTATGCCATAAGCAGACAAACATGCAAAAACAGAGGAACAAATATGATACTTACGTTCAGGTAGTGGAATGAGTGGGATAAATTTGCTGAACACACTCTTTGTAATAGAGGGACTGGATACAAAGCAGGAATAATTCCCTTTGTCTGATGCCTCAACATTAGCAATGTAGAGATTGCCATTTGTCTGAGACACAAATCTTCGTTTATCCATTGTGATAAATACAGGAAATTCATTTAGAAGCCAGCGGTAGCTAAGATCATCTAGAAGAAAATATTGTTGACTAAGTATTAAGCTCTTCTCCAAAAGCAAAGATTTTGTTTTCTAATAATAAGCTAGCCCATAACCTAATCTAGGCTTTTAAAATATTGTTGACTAAGTATTAATCTCTTCTCCAAAAGCAAAGATTTTGCTTTCTAATAATAAGCACGTAATCTAATCTAGGCTTTTGTAGAGCCAAGAAGTTGGAAATAGGCCAAGATAGACTGCAAATTTTCTAAAAGCTACTGTAGTTTGAGTGAGTATAAAGTGATGCTAAGCAATTATATCTATCTCTCTCTCTCAATTATTTATGGATTACTAATTTTTTTTATTTCATAGATGGGCAAAATGAAACTCAGAGAGGTTAAATGACTTGCTTAGAATTTCATGGCTAAGAAGAATTAGGATTCTGAATCCAGGTCTAATAATTCCAAATTCCATCTTCCCTACTGCATTTAAAAGATAAAATCAAGATTATTAACCATACTGTGGCTCTATATCTTTTTATTTTTATACTCTTATTTTAAATGATTGATTTAAGAATGAGTTTACATAGCCTATTCTGGCCACATTAAAAAGTGAAAACTACAGAAACAGAGGAAGGCATCTTACTTGTTTTCTTAAATATTAGGAAGCAGATCATATGGTAACTTTTAACTGTAGGAAATTCCTTTGGCTAAACATACTGGCTGGCTAGGCCAAAAGTTGAATTTCCTCATTAAATTGCTGCTTTTCATGCAGTTTTCTATTCCTATCTCCCCTTCCAGCTTTGAGGAATGACCCCCCCCCCAGTAGTCATGTGCAGCAGTAATGTGCAAGAGGGAACTCTGGGCAATGCGTATTTCTCAGTCACAAAATGCTGATTCCCTTTAAAACATCATAACCATGTGAAGACAACTGCCACTAGGAATATCACCTCAGAAAAAGAGGGGATCTCTTAATTCAAGTTAGAAAGGATTTTAGATGTAAGATGGTGGAAAGTCATGATCTTTTAAAAGTGAAATAATCGTGACATAATACCCTTTTGTTTTAGGGAACTCAAGGAGATTGGTGAAGCTGCTAATGGAAGTGTGAAAGAGAGCTGAATATGAAAAACTATAAGAATTGCACACTATATACATCCAGCATGCTTGAGAATAATAATCCAGGGGATTCCATTTAGATTAGCTATGTAATTTTCTCCAGCAATATACAATATCATAAAAGCGAATGAAGATGATTATTCTGTTTTTTATCTTAACTTTTTAATTATAGAAGTTTATTTTTATTAAAAAAATAGGAAATACAGATAAAGTTAAAAAAAGAAAGAAAATTAAACCACCATAATTCTCCAACTCAGAGTTATCATTGTTAGCATACATCTTTCTAGGCATTTATATCTGTGAATGATTCTATTATCTTAATTGTTATTCTTATGCTGATTTAAGGTCAGGTAAAAACCACAGGAGAAACAAAATAAGAAGAAACTTTGGAGGCTGCTTAAATTTCTGAAATCAGGTTCTTGGAATTGGGCAACAAAATCATTCCATGTAATCTTTGATCCAAAATAATATTTATAGTATATTTTAACAACTGTAAACCTGTCTAATTTTGAAATAATTTTTTGTATTCTCACTTAAAATGAAAATTAATAGTTTTGTAATGAGTTCTGCACAAAATTAAATTCCAAAAAGTCAGAGAGTCAGGAAAGTATAGATTTCCTTACAGAAGAAGGATTTTCTTAGCTATACAATGATTTCAAGATACCACACACAAAATGTATTCAGAATAGTCTGAGTACTCCATAGTTATGTGAATATGGAGAACTGTATTTTAATTCTAGACTAAATATGACTTTGGTCAGTCTATTTTAATTACTATATTATTCAGTTTCTGTAAATTTTAAGAAAGTTGTCTGTTTACCACTCATTAGAAAAGAGGAATGGGATAATGTTTTACTATTTGAATCTTCAAGGGAAAAAAGCTAGGTCAGAGAAGTTATTTCCATGATGTTGATAGAAACATAAGTCTTGGACTACAGAGCAACTGGTCTGGCTGATTTAATGCCCAATGTGGAGTCTCCAGTTTACTGAGTTATCTTCTATGTACCACCAAACAAGACAGATTTGGTCTTTGCCCTTATGGGACTTGTAATATTAATAGTTAATCTAAATTTATTTAACGAATTTTTGCCTGCTGATAAGCCATCTACTTGGACGAAAGAATAATTGCAATATGTTGGAAGCTATCATTTCTCATTAAAATAAAGGTAGGAATTGCTATTGCCATTTTAAAACAGGAACACAGAGCTTTAGCTGGTTGACTTCCCCAGGGATATAGAGCAGTAGGGAGGCAGAAGAGATCTTCCAACTTCCCTTTCCACCTCAGAACTACCAAAACGGTTCCACGACTGGTGTGGTAGCTGCCCTGCTGCTCGGACTTAAGAATGAGACTGAATTTAGGCACTCAAGAGCCAAACCCTGACTAAGTTCTCACAGGGACTCAATGGATTATCTATCTGTCTTCCCCTGCCCCATGCAGATGGTAAAATTAACCATCTCTGAAGAAGCCAACACATGCTTTCTTCATAGCCCTGCTGTCTGGCTTAAAAAATAAATTGTTATAAAATTACTTTTTTAGAAAAAGTAATAAGTACCAGCACCTGTTTCAAAAACATTACTTTCATTGATAGATGTCTGGGATGTTTCTTCCTTTGCCTCAAGAGAGTCTGGACCATATTACAGGGGGATTTGTTTTGGCCAATTATAGTGTGTTTGACTAGTTTCATTGTATTACTTTGAAATACATCATTTATCTAACCTTGATAAATAATATATATTTCTCCTTGAAATAGATTTAAAGTACTTAAGTGTTCCCTGGATGAATAATTCACAAACTTTTTAGAAGATGTTTGTACTTCTTTTGTTAATTAACCTCAAAAGAACAGAATTTACCTATACCAATAAAATCACTATAGCTTCTAATTTTTCTTTGATACTCACAGTAAACTATACATTAAACTCTTCTAGAAAGAAATTTATACCAAGTTATACCGTGGGCTCATATATTCCCTACCATGCTCTGGCATTCGTGTCTATTTTTGTGCTTACCTTTTTAGTCTATTGAGATTCATTCAATATCACATTCAACATTTCATGAGTTATTTTTCTTAGGAGTATTCCCACTTTCTTATTCATTTAAAAATTCACACCATGTCTATTACTAGGTATTCCATATTTTGTCAATAGTATCCACCATTTGAACGATGGATTTCATCTTTATTCTCTCACTTAATATACACATATATGATTTCTATTTTGTGAGATGTATAACTCAATTTCTGATGGTTCTGAAAATTGGCCGGAAACAAAGCATCATGTTTTCATTTTCCGAGGGTCTAGGGGTTTAGGAAGTCTTACACATTCATGAATTTATGTATTATTTATTTATTTATTTATTTTTTGCAGTACGTGGGCCTCTCACTGTTGTGGCCTCTCCCGTTGCGGAGCACAGGCTCCGGACGCGCAGACTCAGCGGGCCTAGCCACTCCGCAGCATGTGGGATCTTCCCGGACCGGGGCATGAACCCGTGTCCCCTGCATCGGCAGGCGGACTCTCAACCACTGCGCCACCAGGGAAGCCCACATTCATGACTTATTGATTGCTATTTAATAAAACAAAATCTTAACAGGAAAATTTATCTTTTCATGAAATTGTAATCACCACATATCCACCAATTTAATGGACACATTTATTTACTCTTTCACTCTCTCAGTCCTCAAATATTTTTTGGACACTTATTCTGTGCTAGGCATTAGGCAATCCGTTGTATATCAAATGTTGTTATAAAATTGAATCAACACCTGTACTGATATAGTTACATATAAGTATTCTTGATAAATAAGTAAACTGGTTCAAATAAGAGTTCTCCCCTTTGCAAGAAACTGTAGAACACCCAAATCCATAGAAAAATGTAATGGATTGTAAACAATGAGACTTCCCTCCTAGATCTTTTTCCTGTGCATAAATGAGAAAGACAACATTGCTATAATCGTGAATAAAAAATTCTTAGTAGAGTAAGAAGTACTTTATTTGCTTTAATAATAAGATTCAAAAAACTAAATGTATTTTATTTACTTTAATAATAATCCATTTTAATTATATATCCTTTTATCATTTAAAAATATATTATTAAATTTGAATCTCATAATAAGGTCTATGAAGTAGGTGGCACAGGAATTATTATTCCCAAATTTTAAACAAGGAAATTGAGATGTAGATATGTCTAAGTTGACTTGACTTAGTAAGGACTAAATCCTAGGTTATCAGATCACGAAGTAGAGCAACAGAGTTTGACAACTATAAATAGTTGCATATATAACATTCTTTGAGGCTCAGAATCCAAAGGCAGGTTCCTTTACACCTTCAATGCTATTAAGTTTTAAACTTCAAACACAAAACCTTAACTGCATATAGGAGGAAGATAGATTTATGGCATGGAGATGGTAAAATAGTACACATACATACACACATTATGGTTTTGAAGCATATGTCCATTCTTATGTTTGAAGATGACATGTCTAATGTTCAAAGAGATCATAATCTGCTAAGAACACAAGCGGACAAAAGGAGATGAAGAGCTGCTCAGATTCTTTTCTATGATTAATGATGTTTTTCTGGCTTATTTAAAAGACCTACTTAGTTCCCTGCCCTGCCCCTGCCCATATAAACATATGTATCTTTATCAGGATGAAGAGGTAATTCAGTCATTTGGCTTAATGATTTGGAGCTTCTATCAACCTTGTTTTGGTCCACGAAATTCTTCACTTGGCACAGTAGTAAAGATGTAACAGAGACCTGAAAACAAGACTTATCTCAGAAAAATCTCAAAGCCTGTTCCCTGGACATTTTCCCCCTTTCTATTTATACTAACTCCTTAAGTTATCACAAGCATTCCTATGGCTTTTAAAACTATATAATGATGTATCACAAACTGATATTCCTAGCTCAGATGTTGCCCCTGGGTTCCACATTCACAGAACTGCCAATCTGACAGCTCCTTCTGAAAGTTTAAATCAAGCACTTCACTATTGTGTCCATAGCTATTCCTCCAGGCGATCGCAGCTCCATCCTCTCAAGAGATCATGACAAAAACTTTGATGTCATCCTTGACTCCTGTTTTTCTCTTAATATCTCACAGAAAGCCTACCAGCCAGTCTTCTTGGCTTTTCCTTCAAAATATATCTTGAATTTAACCATTTCTTCCCACCTCCAGTGCCATTGCTCTGGTCCACCATTCATTGCCTAGATGATTGCAATACCTTTTAACTGAACTCCTGACTTCACCTTTACCCTCCCCTGAGTCTTTTCTTACAACAGTAGCCAGGTTTAAATTTCTATAACTTAAGCGATGTCATATGACTCTTCTGCTTAAAGCCCTTCAGTGTAACCCTCACTCAAAGTAAAAGCCAATGTAATTGCTATGGATTATAAGGTTCCACCCAATATATCTCTTGTATCACTTTTTTTTTCTTTTTTTTTTAACATCTTTTTGGAGTATAATTGCTTTACAATGGTGTGTTAGTTTCTGTTTACAACAAAGTGAATCAGATATACATATACATATGTTCCATATCTCTTCCCTCTTGCATCACCCTCCCTCCCACCCCTCTAGGTGGTCACAAACCACCTAGCTGATCTCCCTGTGCCATGCGGCTGCTTCCCACTAGCTGTCCACCCTACGTTTTGTAGTGTATACATGTCCATGCCACTCTCTCACTTTGTCAGAGCTTACCCTTCCCCCTCCCCATATACTCAAGTCCATGATATAGTAGGTTTGTGTTTTATTCCCGTCCTACCCCTAGGCTCTTCATAACATTTTTTTTCTTATATTCCATATATATGTGTTAGCATACAGTATTTGTTTTTCTCCTTCTGACTTACTTCACTCTGTATGACAGACTCCAGGTCCATCCACCTCACTTCCCCCTCCCCATATCCTCAAGTCCATGCTCTAGTAGGTCTGTGTTTTATTCCCGTCCTACCCCTAGGCTCTTCATAACATTTTTTTTCTTATATTCCATATATATGTGTTAGCATACAGTATTTGTTTTTCTCCTTCTGACTTACTTCACTCTGTATGACAGACTCCAGGTCCATCCACCTCACTACAAATAACTCAGTTTCATTTCTTTTTATGGTTGAGTAATATTCCATTGTATATATGTGCCACATCTTCTTTATCCATTCATCTGTTGATGGACACTTAGGTTGCTTCCAAGTCCTGGCTATCGTAAATAGAGCTGCAATGAACATTTTGGTACATGACTCTTTTTGAATTATGGTTTTCTCAGGGTACATGCCCAGTAGTGGGATTGGGATTGATGGGTTGTATGGTAGTCCTAATTGTAGTTTTTTAAGGAACCTCCATACTGTTCTCCATAGTGGTTGTATCAATTTACATTCCCACCAGCAGTGTAAGAATGTTCCCTTGTCTCCACACCCTCTCCAGCATTTATTGTTTCTAGATTTTTTGATGATGGCCATTCTGACTGGTATGAGATGATATCTCATTGTAGTTTTGATTTGCAATTCTCTAATGATTAATGATATTAAGCATTCTTTCATGTGTTTGTTGGAAATCAGTATATCTTCTTTGGAGAAATGTCTATTTAGGTCTTCTGCCCATTTTTGGATTGGGTTGTTTGTTTCTTTGTTATTGAGCTGCATGAGTTGCTTATAAATTTTGGAGATTAATCCTTTGTCAGTTGCTTCATTTGCAACTATTTTCT
>NC_041219.1:97334643-97335207 GCF_002837175.3 Physeter macrocephalus
TTGTCCATTTCTTCCAGGTTGTCCATTTTATTGGCATACAGTTGCTTGTAGTAATCTCTCATAATCTTTTGTATTTCTGCAGTGTCAGTTGTTACAACTCCTTTTTCATTTCTAATTCTATTGATTTGAGTCTTCTCCCTTTTATTCTTGATGGGTCTGGCTAATGGTTTATCAATTTTGTTTATCATCTCAAAGAACCAGCTTTTAGTTTCATTGATCTTTGCTATCTTTTCCTTCATTTCTTTTTCATTTATTTCTGATATGATCATTATGATTTCTTTCCTTCTGCTAAATTTTGGGGTTTTTTTGTTCTTCTTTCTCTAATTGCTTTAGGTGCAAGGTTAGGTTGTTTATTCGAGATGTTTCCTGTTTCTTAAAGTAGGATTGTGTGGCTATTAACTTCCCTCTTAGAACTGCTTTTTCTGCATTCCATAGGTTTTGGGTCGTCGTGTCTCCATTGTCATTTGTTTCTAAGTATTTTTTGATTTCCTCTTTGATTTCTTCAGTGCTCACTTCGTTATTAAGTAGTGTATTGTTTAGCCTCCATGTGTTTGTATATTTTAC
>NC_041219.1:97336856-97347060 GCF_002837175.3 Physeter macrocephalus
GTTTTTCTGTCTTTTCATTTTGCTTATCTTACTGTGTTTGGGGTCTCCTTTATGCAGGCTGCAGATTCATAGTTCCTGTTGTTTTTGCTGTCTGTCCCCAGTGGCTAAGGTTGGTTCAGTGGTTGAGTAGGTTTCCTGGTTGAGGGGACTAGTGCCTGTGTTCTGGTGGATGAGGCTGGATCTTGTCTTTCTGGCGGGCAGGTCCACGTCTGGTGGTGTGTTTTGGGGGTGCCTTTAATGTTGTCCCAGAGGTCTCTGAGACTGTCTTCAGTTTTTTTCATTCTTTTTTAATTATTCTGCTTTGCAGTAGTTATTTTCACTGTTTTATCTTTCATGTCCCTTATCCATTCTTCTGCCTCAGTTATTCTGCTATTGATCCCATCCAGAGTATTTTTAATTTCATTTATTGTGTTGTTTATCATTGCTTGCTTACTCTTTAGTTCTTCTAGGTCCTTGTTAAATGTTTCTTGCATTTTGTCTATTCTATTTCCATGATTTTGGATCATCTTTACTCTCATTATTCTGAATTGTTTTTCAGGTAGACTGCCTATTTCCTCTTCATTTGTTAGGTCTGGTGGGTTTTTACCTTGCTCCTTCATCTGCTGTGTGTTTTTCTGTCTTTTCATTTTGCTCATCTTACTGTTTGGGGTCTCCTTTTCACAGGCTGCAGGTTCGTAGTTCCTGTTGTTTTTGGTGTCTGTCCCCAGTGGCTAAGGTTGGTTCAGTGGGTTGAGTAGGTTTCCTGGTTAAGGGGAGTAGTGCCTGTGTTCTGGTGGATGAGGCTGGATCTTGTCTTTTTGGTGAGCAGGTCCACGTCTGGTGGTGTGTTTTGGGGTGTCTGTGGCCTTATTATGATTTTAGGCAGCCTCTCTGCTAATGGATGGGGCTGTGTTCCTGTCTTGCTAGTTGTTTGGCATAGAGTGTCCATCACTGTAGCTTGCTGGTCATTGAGTGAAGTTGGGTTTTGGTGTTGAGATGGTCATCTCTGGGAGATTTTTGCCATTTGATATTACATGGAGCTGGGAGGTCTCTTGTGGACCAGTGTCCTGAAGTTGCTACTCCCATCTCAGAGACAGAGCCCTGACACCTGGCTGGAGTACCAAGAGCCTTTAATCCACACGGCTCAGAATAAAAGGGAGAAAAAATAGAAAGGAAAGAAAGAAAGGAAGGAAGGAAGGAAGAAAGGAAGAAAGGAATGAAGGAATGAAGGAGGAAAGGAAGGAAGGAAGAACGGAAGGAAGGAAGGAAGAAAAGAAAGAAAGGGAGAAAGAGGGTAAAATAAAGTAGAATAAAATAAAGTTATTAAAATAAAAATAATTATTAAGAAGAAAAATTTTTTAAAGTAAAAAAAAAAAAAAAAAAAACAGAATCCTGGGGTTCAGCTTTGGACTTGGCCCCGCCTCTGCACGTAGGTCGCCCGAGGGCGTCTGCTCTTCGCTCAGACAGGACGGGGTTAAAGGAGCAGCTGATTCGGGGACTCTGGCTCACTCAGGCCGGCGGGAGGAAGGGGTACAGATGCGGGGCGAGCCTGCGGCGGCAGAGGCCGGCATGATGTTGCACCAGCCTGAGGCGCGCCGTGCGTTCTCCCGGGGAAGTTTTCCCTGGATCCCGGGACCCTGGCAGTGGCGGGCTGCACAGGCTCCCGGGAGGGGAGGTGTGGAGAGTGACCTGTGCTCGCACACAGGCCTCTTGGTGGCAGCAGCAGCAGCCCTAGCGTCTCATGCTCGTCTCTGGTGTCTGCGCTGACAGCCGCGGCTCGCGCCCTTTTCTGGAGCTCCTTTACGAGGCGCGCTTAATCCCCTCTCCTCTCGCACCAGGAAACAAGAGGGAAGAAAAAGTCTCTTGTCTCTTGGGCAGTTCCGCGCCCATTTCTGGAGCTCCTTTAAGCAGTGCTGTTAATCCCCTCTCCTCGCGCACCAGGAAGCAAAGAGGGAAGAAAAGGTCTCTTGCCTCTTCGGCAGCTCCAGACTACTCCCGGACTCCCTCCCGGCTAGCCGTGGTGTACTAGCCCTTTCAGGCTGTGTTCACGCCGCCAACCCCAGTCCTCTCCCGGCTTCCTACTGAAGCCCGAGCCTCAGCTCCCAGCCCCCGCCCTCCCCAGCGGGTGAGCAGACAAGCCTCTCGGGCTGGTAAGTGCTGGTCGGCACCGATCCTCTGCGGGAATCTCTCCTCTTTGCCCTCCGCACCCTGTTACTGCGCTCTCTTCCGTGGCTCCGAAGGTCCCCCCGTCCGCCACCCGCAGTCTCCGCCCCCGAAGGGGCTTCTAGTATGTGGGAACCTTTCCTCCTTCACAGCTCCCTCCCACTGGTGCAGGTCCCATCCCTATTCTTTTGACTCTGTTTATTCTTTTTTCTTTTGCCCTACCCAGGTACGTGGGGAGTTTCTTGCCTTTTGGGAGGTCTGAGGTCTTCTGCCAGCTTTCAGTGGGTGTTCTATAGGAGCAGTTCCACGTGTAGATGTATTTCTGATGTATCTGTGGGGAGGAAGGTGATCTCCGCGTCTTACTCCTCCGCCATCTTCTCTCTCCTCTCCTCTTGTATCCCTTTGATTTCATTCCTTGCTACCCTGTATCTCATTCACCATTTCAGCAACCTGGCTCACTTTGTCTTCCTCCATACTCCCATTTCAGACCTTTGTTCTTGCTGTGGCATATATCTGGCATGTCCTTCCCTCAAATATCTGCATTTTAGCTTCTTCATTTCCTTCAGGCTTTATTTCAAAGTTACCATCTCAGTGATGCCCTTTATAAAAGTTTAGCCATCCCTTCAACACTTCTTCTCCCCATTTTCCTGGATTATTTTTTCTCCCTTTCACTTATCTATTAATATCTAACATGCTATGTCTATTAACTATCTTGTCTATTGTCTCTCTCCCTGTAGAAGGTCTCTGAGGGAGAGTAACTTTTTCTGTTTTGCTCACCGAGGTATTTCTGTGGTGTAAACAGTGCTTGATACATAACAAGTGCTCGCAAGAGATTTGTTGAGTGAATGAGTGATTGAATGAAGCCCATCCAGTGTTGAATATGGTCAAATGTAGACACTGGTGACTTATGATCATTCGGTTTGTGGGAAACACTATGAACATGATAGGAATTTTTTTTTCATAGTTTTGTCAGTTCTTCAAAAAAAGACTACTCCCTCTTTGAACTTTTTTTTACAACATTTTGGATTCATAAATTCCTCCTATGTTTATCAATTAATTATCTTTCTCCCATAGCTATTAGAAAGAAGATGATCAATAAGCAATCTGAATTTACATATACATAATTCGAATAGTATATATATGTATATATATGCCATATTAATATATTCTATAGAAAATGATTTATACTAGCCTGTTATGAATCATTCTCTATGGAGATATTTAAAGACAATTTTATGACATAATATTAAAACTATAAAAACCCAAAACATTTTTTTCTGTGAGAAAAGTGGTATTAATATATTGTTTGAAGAGGATATTTGATAAATAAAATAAGTGAAATGTATGCAGTGTTCATCTTTTAATTAACACTTTGGTGGCTTTTCTTTTAGCCATATCAAATTATTGAAAACATGTATTCAAAAGTTGAATCTTGTAATAGATGACACTTGATTTAGCCCCTTTCTTGTGGATTGGTACTCCTATAGAGATTAATAATTTATTATGTCTTTATTCCTTTCTAGTGTTTAATTACAGTTCACCATATACTGTAGATGCTAAATTATTAATAAAATGATTGATTATATATTCTTCCTTGGTACTATTCTATTTCAGGAGTCATTTGTAGAAAATCTACAGTGTTTTCTCCTGTGTAACAGAAACTTTAATAGGGACATAATCCAACATATATATTGTTTATAAACTGAAATGACCATAAATTTTTGGAATTAAGGCACAGTTATTAAGGAATTAAAAAAGCAAGCATCTATAAGCACTAGTAAGTCATGCATTATAAGGTTACACAAATATTGAGTCTTATTTAATTATAAATGTTCCATTATTATTAAGAAAAGAAAATAGAAGCTTCCCCATTTCATTTCCTAGGTGCTTATAATCACAGAAGAGCTAAGTTTACCTGGGAAATGGTATGGAGGGTCACAGAGCAGCACCATTCCTTTCCCTTCTTTCACTCTGACCTCGGGACGTTCCTCAGGTGGGAAAGGATCAAGATCTAATCATGAAAACAAAAAGGAAAACATTCACTCTCTGGGCAATAGAGAGATTGATACTCATTAAAGTTTATTTTTCAGCTACTAACTCACTTTTAGATACAATAGTTCTCTGTTGGTTTGGTGAAACCTATCAAAGTCAATTAATTCCCTTTTACACACACTGGGATGTACACACACTACAGAAGATTATGGACATCGGTAGCACCTGATAACTATTTGGACAACCCCGAAGATTGAGCATTTCCTGAACTTTCAGATTTAGGAAGAATCTCCATAAGAGTATCTGGAAATAGTGTGTTCAGACAAACCCAGGGCTCTACCAGAGAAAGTCTTAGGGAGGACTCCAATGGGGAGAAGGAATAAAGATGAAGGGCAGGATCCTAGATGAGGAGTGTTAAGGTCAACAATCTCTTGCTCTTTTTCAAATTCTGGGTTTTCCTGTTTTTATTTCCTCTACTCTCTCCTGTGTATTTGGAACTCACATTTTGCTTGGTTTTTTGATAGCCTACTATTTGATTCTTCATTTGTTTTACTGGTTCTCATTCTGTTTCAGTCTTGCCTCATCTCCTATTCCTTACATGTGATCAGTACTCAAATTAAAAAATTAGTTTTTGCTTCTCTCAGTATACTTATGTCCCTGAAAATTTATCATTCCCATAACTACCTTTTTGCAAAGAACGCTTCAAATCTACTTTTCTTGTCCTGGTGCCTCACTGGAATGTCATCCCTGTCCTCAAAACTTAGCTGACATCTCTCTCACTGTGGATAACTTAATGTCACCTCTGCATGTGAAGCGAAAATTTAAATGCTTCCTCCCACGCTTGAAATTGGTTTTACTTGTGCCCATCCTATTTTAAAGAGAGCAGAATGTTTCTGCCTTTTGACTAGACTTTCCTTAAGAAAATATTGAAGATCTTTTTCTTTCAATGCAAAGCAATCTGTTGTGTATTTTTCAAGGACTGAGTTTATTATTTACATTCCCACTGTCACCACACCAATTTAATCTGACTGCACTTCCTGACCCTGCCTCACTCCCTCCTGGTAATCACTACCACTTGGGTCCTTTTAAAATGTCACTTTCATCCTATAATTCATTTTGCAGAATATTTAAAGACTGACATAAAATCAAGCACAGAGAACACCTAGTCCAGCTCCTCTCCCAACACACATTTTTCTTTCAGAATAACCTCTAACTTTTAGTTTAGCACAATGTTTCTCAAAATATTTGTCACTATTATTGTCCCCAAAATGAGAAATTTTATTTAATTTAAACTTAATTATTTAATTAATCAATTAAAATTTTTATTTAATTTATTCCTAACAAGAAAAATTAAATACTAAGGAATAAGATTTTGTTGGGTGGGGCTGAGTGTTGGAGAGCCATAGACCATTATGTTGTAATATCTAAGATGGTTCCCCCTACCGCAAAACCAATTTTCACTACCTTGGGGGTGATATCACCCCCACTGAGAATGCGTAACTTAGCATTTCCATTGATAGTAATCTTTAGAAACTTATTCAAGATCTTTTTGAACATGGCCTTAGTTTATTTTCCAGTGTTATCGTTCACTACTTCAAGTACATTCATAATACCCCTCATGACATTTTGTTCTCCTGAAATTTTTTCTTCTCCACACAATTAAGGCCCACTAATCTGGTAAGACCCACCTCATCTATGGAGTCCTTCTCTTTCTTTTTTTTTCTTGATTTCTCCTTTTGTTAAACTCTTATGATAACATCTAAGTTTTACTTCGCCTAAATGCCTTTGCCCTTTTTAAAGTTACAATTACTTACATCCAAAGCTCAAGGTTGCTTCAGTGCTTCTGACCATTCCGTAGTTATTTGATGCTAAACAGTAATATACTCCAGCATCTTTCTGTTTGTCAGGATTGTTGATAACAAGGTTTCCTCCTACCATACTGTACCGATCACTTGTCAGATCAATATCCCCATTATTCATTCTCCACCTATGACAAAAAGAAATAAATGTCATATCAAAGGCCAAGAGGACTGCAAACAGTGTACTGGGCTAACATTGTTCTAAAATAATATGAATATAGCTCCATGTGAAGTCAGATGATTAAGTAGTTGACTCAGAGTGGTATTTCTTCACATCCTATAATTCTGTGCCTCTGGGCTCATGATTTATAATTCAGCTCAGGCACAAAAAGGTAAATGTTCAAGTGTATGAATAATTTCCATTTTTTTCATGAGACATCCCAAAGGACAGATATTTCATTGAATTTTGCTACATAAACTGGTTTCTTAGCAGATATACATGGATTATAAATGATAACCATTTATGCATTAGTTTAGACTCATGCATATAGATACATAGTATAAAATATTAAAAACATTCCTATAGCAGAAATAAAATATAAAATATCAATATCTGATTCTAAATATGAGTCATTTTTTAAAAAAACATACTAATTGAAATCAGGATTCTTCTCAGTAAATGTCATATTCTGACCACTAGAGGTCGATCACACTATTTGAACATGATTAAAGTCAACTGGGTCTTCATTTCCAAGCCACAAATACACTATTGCAGGTATATTTATATGGAGATGCTGTTATGAATAAACCAACTAGAAGCAGGAATCTAACTTTCTTGGTGAGATGATGAGAAGATTGCATATATAAAATAGTTGTCAGTTAAGTTGACCACCTGCATAATTTTATAATCATGTTCTATCAGGGTTAAGGTTCTATGTCTTCTGCAATGTTATAAGACTAGAGCCATGGTCAACCAGTGGGCTGTGGTCCTATCATTCATTGCCTGGCTGCACAATTCTGATTAGGGTCAGAATCTTGCCAAAGTGGTCTAATGATTTTAGAATATTTTTTAATAAATCAAATTACTGGAACATTTTTAGTTTTAATTTTTACTGTGTAGGAAGTAATTCAAAAGTGAACAACAGAAAACTGTGCTTTCCTTCTGAAAACCTACCAAATACCAACCCAATGAATAAATCATCCCCTTCACCCCAGCTGATGGCAATATTGTCCCTGACTGAACCATCCAATGTCAAGTCACTTAGTACTTGCCAAGGCAATGTGTTTCCTTGTTAGGCAGTTCCAATTGTTATGTTTTACGCCCCCTCATTATATTTACTTTAAATTTTTATTTATTGCCTTAACTTCTTCCCAGTGGGTCTGATTCTGCCCTTGATGTCATATAATGATTAAGTTTTGCTGTGTTAGGGTAAGTTCACCGGTCTATTTTATTTTTAGGAAGATTCACCTTTGTTGTAATTCCTTTTACACAGCTTTAAACACAATTTTTATTGGAGTTCTTGTTATTGTGGGAGACAAGGCAAGATAATGAAAGCCTCAAGGATGATGAGTGAAAGGTAAAGTTCCCTGTTGTAACTTTCATGATGTTGCCACGAATAACAAATTATCACAGAACATGCCATAAATATAAAAGTACTGTGTGAATGACAAATTGCATGATTACCAAGGTAAGTATGGCTTGCCCTGAATATTAAGTAAATGTTCATAACTGCAAGTGTTCTTCTGTCAGACAAGCTGCATCATGAGCTGAATATTTTTTATTTTGCTGTCAAATGCAGATCACCTTCCTAACAATTAAACGTTTACTTCTCCCCTTCAGCTCTCTACATTAAGATGTAATCAGGCCGTACTTGCCCTGGGGACTTAAGTGCCGATGCAACTTTTGGGAGGGAATTGGTGATGCATTTGCCAAGCAAAGTTTTGCTTTTCATTGTTCTTTTTTATATTTTAATGAGAAGACTAAGTAGGACTAGCAGGAGGGAGCTAGAGAGAGGTGCTAATCAACATGTACAAAATTTTACTGAGGTAAAACTTTGCTTCTTACTGTCTCTGCTGGATGGTGGTAGTGGCGGCAGCAAAGAGAAGTACACGTTCGTAGAACACTATCTGAGAACAACCTCTGCTGTTCTTTTCTCTTCCATTGGAGCCTGGAGGCTGATTTGCTTAGGGTCCATGTATGAATGTCAAGGACAGACTGTCACAGAATAACTGTCACAGAATAACCGTCACTGAAATAGCTTTTGAAATGCTATTGACCCGTCTAGATAGATAAATACTGAAAAAATTATATGTCTCTTTGAAAGTCAAAAAACCTGTATTTCAGTCCTGGATCTGTGATTTACTAGCTCAGGAGCAGAGCAAGTCAACTTACTTATTCAGGACTCAGCTTCCTCTCCTATAAAATTTTGTACTTGGATTAAATCTTCTCTAGAGCCCCCATTAGTTATACTATGCCATGTCCACGGTTACGTACATAAACTCCCATTATATATGACTTAAGGGTAGAAATAAATCTAGCCCATCAAATATTTTCACAACAAATGTGTTATTTATAATTTATAAAATATCTGCTTCTACTTTTATAAAATTATAAAAATAATTTTAAAAAGATGGTGATTTTATATATAAATTTATATTTATTTTAAGAAAATTTTTGTAATTATAGCCAGAGGCAAGAGAAAATGAGTTCAAGTATAATTAAATGGGGGGAAGGGGTATTCTCCATGATAACAACTTTTTAATAACAATAGAAAGTTATTTTTCTATCCATGAGAAGAAAAATCTAGTACTAAAATCAACTTTGTTGAATGACAACCTTCAATTAACTCAGGTGACATTAACACACTAGAGCCCCAATTTCCCCATCAATCACTTGCTTTGTTTTCCTGGAACCAAAATCCATTGGCATTTGCTTAATTTTTAAATCTTATTCTTTGCATCAGGCTAGAAACTGTTAGTATACTTTTCTGAACACTCTGAAGCAAGAGAACCAAATGTTACTTTTTATAAAGTTATTTTTGATAGCATAAATATGTACCCCAGAAAAACATAAAGAGGTATGTTATATAGATTGTCCGATATGTAGAGACATTTAAGGAATTTGCTTTGTTGTCTGGAATATAGATTTGAGACTACTGAAAAAATGGTGCTTTCTAGAGTTATCTATGTAAGAAGCTCTTTAAATGTAGTTAATATAGAAATACTATCCATCATCTGTAGGTATGAGTTATCCAGGCCAATACATACAAAACCAGTTTATCCTCAAACGCATATATTTAAATTGTGCATATTATTCATATAACCATTTTCTTACTTAATAGCATGATCTCCATTAGCCAGTTTTTAAGTGGATAATGTCAAATGACACTGGCATTATCTGTGCAGGAAATAGGAAGTGAATTATTTGCATATATTTGAGAAAAGTATCTATTTGGGTATTAACAACTTTTAAAAAATAACGTGTATGACAATATTTTTGTTAATGTTCCTGGACTTCATAGAAAGCTTTATGCCATAGCTTTCTCTATAGATACAGGGTCATAGATGCTGATCTGTAATCTTTAGTCCAACACTTCATTCTGAAAAGAGCAACGAGGTACATTACTTGTAAACTGGGAAAGGGCTGGCTCGTGCCCTACAGTTTAGTGAAACTTTTCCTTCCGGTGACTCCTCTGGATAAATGGTATTGATTGGTTGTTCTTCAAAAATTGGTCCAAATCCTTTGTCTTCCTCAGAAACTATAAGAAAAATACAATTATTTTACATTGTTCTATTTTACAAATCAAAGATATTTTGGGTACATTAAAAAGTTTTTTGAAAAAAAGGTCAGAAACATGGAATCTCCATTTTCATTCAAACCAAAGATATTTGCCACTATAATCCTGAGGAAAACGTTTAGGTTCTTTATTCAAAATTCTTTTCTGCCCATCTCTCATCATTTCTCCAAAAGCACTCTGCGTTGCCATGCTTCACTATTTATGGCTCCTCATACAAGTCATGCTTTCTATGCCTCTGACACTTTGCACATACTTTTCCTCTTTCTGGAATCACCATCTGACTTTTCTCCTCTTATCAAAATTTGTACACTCCTGGGCTTCCCTGGTGGCACAGTGGTTGAGAATCTGCCTGCCAATGCAGGGGACACGGGTTCGAGCCCTGGTCTGGGAAGATCCCACATGCCGCAGAGCAACTAGGCCCGTGCGCCACAACTACTGAGCCTGCGCGTCTGGAGCCTGCGCGTCTGGAGCCTG
>NC_041219.1:97347328-97389806 GCF_002837175.3 Physeter macrocephalus
CCCATGTGCCACAACTACTGAAGCCCATGCGCCTAGAGCTGGTGCTCCGCAACAAGAGAAGCCACCACAATGAGAAGCCCGCGCACCACAACAAAGAGTAGCCCCTGCTCACCGCAACTAGAGGAAGCCCGCGCACAGCAATGAAGACCCAATGTAGCCAAAAATAAATAAATAAATAAATAAATAAGAAAAAAAAGAAAAACAAAGTTTAAATCTAAAAAAAAAAAAATTTGTACACTCCTTTATGATTTAGTCATATAGTTCCTTCACGGAAGCCACCTCTCCAACCCCTCCTAGCTTTAGTTGGCCCTCATTTATGTTCTCATAACTCCCTATCAGGTTTATGACACAACACACCTGCTGTGATTCTTGATACAACTTTCTGTTTCACTAGATTGCAGATGCTTGGGGACAGGTCTGGAACATACTAGGTGCTTAACAACTTTTGAACAATATAATGAATGAATTTCTAGATGCTCTGGGGAAATGAGTCATTTTGGGGGGTGAGCTCTTGTTTAGTTTTTGTTTTTGTCTTTAAACATGTGACCAGCACTAGTACTTAGCAACATCTGGAACAATCAGTAAACTAATTACATGAAATGGGATCTGGCCAACTCGTTTAAAATGTACCACAAAAATACCACAAAATCGGGCTTCCCTGGTGGCGCAGTGGTTGAGAGTCCGCCTGCCGATGCAGGGGACACGGGTTCGTGCCCCGGTCCGGGAAGATCCCACATGACTCGGAGAGGCTGGGCCCGTGAGCCATGGCCGCTGAGTCTGTGCGTCCGGAGCCTGTGCTCCGCAACGGGAGAGGCCACAACAGTGAGAGGCCCGCGTACCGAAAAAAAACAAAAAAAATACAAAAAAAAACCGAAAAATCTACCGCAAAAAAAAAATCTACCACAAAAATATTGTTGAGAAGCAGTTGTTCCTGACTGTGTATCCTCTCTGGAGGGCAGGTGTGACACCTCATAGCAGGATGAGGAGAAGAGACTCACTCCCATGTCATCAGTGTGGGTCCGGAGCCTGTCCTCCGCAACGGGAGAGGCCACAACAGTGAGAGGCCCGCGTACCGAAAAAAAACAAAAAAAATACAAAAAAAAACCGAAAAATCTACCGCAAAAAAAAAATCTACCACAAAAATATTGTTGAGAAGCAGTTGTTCCTGACTGTGTATCCTCTCTGGAGGGCAGGTGTGACACCTCATAGCAGGATGAGGAGAAGAGACTCACTCCCATGTCATCAGTGTGGCACCATTTACAGAGCACAGCTAAGAGCCATATACCCCAAATGAATTAAGTATATGACTAGAAATGAGGAATAGTCTTACATGGGATCATTGTAATGTCTCTGCTTGATCAAAAGCTATGGTTCACTCCTCCAATTTATTTTTTTAAGAGAGAGTGTAAGGCAAATGCTACACTGAAATTTTGGTTGTTCTAACATTAAACTTAAGGATAAAAGCTTTCTCCCAGTTTCTCTTAACAAGCAGTTTAATTATGTCTTTTAAATCTTGCTTTAGTACTGTTTAGCAGTGCTTTGGGAAAAATTATTTAATGTCTCCAAGACAATATCATGCTTTATAAAATGTGGATAATAATAAAATCTATCTCATTGGACTATTGTGAGAATTACATTGAGACAACCCATGTAGTCAGTAATCAGTAACTACAGATTTTACCAACATTCTCATGAATTTGCCAATCCTTTCAAAATTTAATTTAAATATCTTATGAATATCAGCTCTTAGACTAATTCCAAAAGCTTCAGGGGCCAAATTTTATTCATTCTTGTAGCTATGGTGCCATAAACATTATGTCAATACATATTTCTGTATACATAGATGACTAATAAAAACCTTCAGTTAGCTTCTCCCAGTATGAAGCATTAATTTTTCTAAACTGACCTGAAATATTTCAAAGGGAGAAGCCTCATTTTTAGTTGGAGTTTGCTGAAATTGCCATTCAAGAATTTATAGACCTTAGTTACATTCTAAAACCACCATTCTATTTCAGAACGCAGATAAATTGCTGGATCAGAATTGGAGGAACCAGAGAAACTGGGATTTAGCTCCAGCTGTACAGTGTTCTAGCCGTTGTTTTATACAAGTTATTTGTTCTACATGGTATCTACAGTTTAAAAAAAGAAAGGAATAGGGGCACATGCCCTAAGGACTTCACAGGCCTACTGCAACCATAAGTAAGACAATGAGTGCAAGGTGTTCACAAAAGTCCTCTGCTAATGCTTTTGAAGTCCTGCTCTGAGCTGTGTCTAGTTCCATATCCCTGAGGTTATAAAAACTAGAAATGTGTACAATGTTTTCTGCTTTGCTTCTATAATTTTTCTGATGATGTCTAATGTTTTCTGGCCTTTCAGGATGTAATAGCACACCAGGGAAAAATGAGGAATGAAACCCAAATCCCTGATAACTAGACCTTCATTTGGATGTAGGGTCTAGATTTTCTAATCTCTGAAAGAAATGACCTTGTGCTTATCTATGATAAAAATCATACGCTATTTTTTCTTCCCACTTGGACAATCTCATAAGCTCTTCCTTGAGTCTCTCCCAGTTGCACAGCTTTTCTGACTGGAGCAATTTAATAACACGGCTGCCCTGGAGAGTCTGTTGTTTCCCAACTCCCCCCCAAAAAAGCTTACAAGGACAAGCAGAGGAGTTCAATTTTATTAATATATTTTGATTCTCTTCTGAAAGGTAAGATGACTTCTATTCTCACTTTACCCCCTGATGAATTATGAGTTTAGTATGAAATTTTTTGAACAATTAAAAAAAATACCTAAATAGACTAAATATTTAGAATACTAAAAATAAGTAGTGTTTAGGGGAGTTTAAAGCTCATGAATATCTTCTAAGTACATTGTATTTATATATAAGCCTGATGATTATGGTATTACTATCACTACCAATAGAAAAGATCATCAAATTTAAAGAGGAATGGATGTTTGGTGCAATTATGCATATAATTTAAGCAGAAGCCCCCTGATCTGCACTGGATTAGATCTTGAGTTTTCATTTGTTACATCAGTGGCAACATAAGAATTTTAGATGGTCATCTACGAGGCTACAGTTTGGTGAACTAGAGGTGTTGGTTGTCCTTAATTCAGTCAAAGACTTGATTCTGACTTTGCATATGGTGAAGTTTTGAGATATAAAGCCAAAAGCATGATCCATGAAAGAAAAAAGTATGATAAGTTGGACTTTATTAAAATTTAAAAGTTATGCTCTGTGTAAGACACTTAAAAAATTTATTTTAAAAATTAATTAATTACTTTATTTTTGGCTGCCTTGGCTCTTCGTTGCTGCGTGTGGGCTTTCTCTAGCTACAGTGAGCGGGGACTATTCTTTGTTGTGGTGCGTGGGCTTCTCTTGTTGCAGAGCACGGGCTCTAGGTGCACGGGCTTCAGTAGTTGTGGCCCATGGGTTCAGTAGTTGTGGCTCGCAGGCTCTAGAGTGCAGGTTCAGTGGTTGTGGCACCTTAGTTGCCCCGTGGCATGTGGGATCCTCCAGGACCAGGGCTCGAACGCCTGTCCCTTGCATTGGCAGGCGGATTCTTAACCACTGTGCCACCAGGGAAGTCCCCTATGAAAGACATTTTTAAGAGAATTTCAGGTCTTTAAGGTTAGGGGTTTTTCTTTAGGTCGACTCCAACTTGCATCGGAGAATTTTGCATTAAACAGCAAATTGAAAAGACTGTCAACTAATTAAGTATCTACTTCGTTTAATAATGGTGATTACACACTATTTCACAAAATTTGAACTCATCTCAATAGGTGCAGGGTTTCATTACCTAAAGATTCTTCAACAGTATTGTATTTCCAATGTAGAAATAGTTAATCCTGGCCTGCTAGCACCTGCTTCTAGAGTACCCTCTGGTAGTGCCAGTACAGGGTTTGTAATAATCCTGAATTCTCAATTTAATTTATAATTTTATTAGCCTTCTTAAAATAACTACTTTTGTCACTTTGAAATAAAGTGAGTTTTGTTCATTCCAAGTTGCCTTGGTTATTTAAAGTACTGTACAGTGCTTTGAAATACAACAAAGACAGCTGCACATAAACATACATCAATATGGAGGTAGAGATTAGTAGATTTGCATATTTTCATAAAATGCATGGTTTTAATGTTTCTTTTGATGGTGTATCTTTTTTCATTTTTACTTTATTTTATTTCTTAATTTTTTTTATTGTGGTAAGTCACATAGTATAAAACATACTATTCTAACCATATTTAACTGTACAGTTCAGTGGCACTAAGTACATTCACACTGTTGTGCAACTCTCACAGTCATCCATCTCCTGAATTTTTCACCTTCCTATGCTGAAACTTTGTCCCCATTAAACATTAACAACTCCCCATTCGCCCTCCCCAACCCCCACCTCCCGGCCCCTGGCATCTACCAACGTACTTTCTGACTCTATGATTTTAAGGTATATGTCTTTGAGATAAAAATCGGTCATCTTTTAGTAAACTGAAAATATGTTTATAGTTTCTTCATCATGATCATAATGCTTAGGGTTTTTTTTTTTTCTGGAAGATACCAGCAATGAATATTTCCATTGAAAATAATGGAATGCCACATGTTAATAATGATGGGACTATATCTATTGATAGGCAATCCCTCAAAGGATAGATGTAAAAATAAAACACTTTTGGGATGAGCTGGGTTGAAGTTTATAGGCCAAACTGGATATTATCAGTGCCCCATGCTATTTTTTCTCAATGACAAGTGCTTTTCCAAAATTATATGCAGATATTTCCTAGTACTCCACTTCCATCTGCCCTTTATAGGAAGAGACAACAAAACATTTAAGGGATAAAAATATGAAGCTAATTTCTGATAAAACATTTAATTTATTTTTCACTTTGAGAAAATATTACATTTAGGATATTTCCCTTTGCCCACTTTCTAGATCAAAAATCAGAATATGACACACCACATCACATTAGTGTTTCTACTCAGTATATTTTATAAATGTACATTTCTAGCTTTTGTAAAATTTTCGAGCCTGATTAAAATAATGCATAATATTCCATTAGGTGGTTTACCAATTACTCTATACATTTTATTTTGAGAACATATTTGGGCTCTGGGAAGATAAATTACTCAACACAAGGTTTTGAATTGTTGTGGCATGCTCAGTGTGAACTTCTGAATGTGAACTTCATAACCCCCTTGAATACTATCTGAGCTCATTGCTCTGTTAGCTCAGCTAGGGAGCCCAGATCAAGGAAAAAGAACTTTCAGGGGGAATACAACACAAGGTTCAGCAAAGGATCCATTAATATAAGCATTATAATCTCCATCAACAAAAATTAAGCCAGCCATTGCTTTTCTTCTAGGGCCATGGAAATAATTAGATGACAAATTATCATGCTTTGGAAGTATTATGGGGTTAAAGGGTACAAGAAACACATGGATAATATGTTAAAAAAATAAGATTATTTTTAAAACACATGCTCTTTTTTGTACTGGATGTATTCTTCTAAAAAGGAGCACACAATTATATAGATGACTTCTCAAGCTAATTGAAGACAGCACTTCACTCTTTTTTTGATCTACTCAATGCAAATTTGTGTATTTTCTACCATATAGTGGTAATATATTGCAGAAGTAAGTTCATTTCTTAAATCTGATCAAGAAGATGAACAGAAAAAAAGAAATCATGTATGAATATTTGCTGTCAAATTCACAGATGTGAGCAACAGGCAAAAAATGCTGCTTTTTTCAGTAGCGTTCTCAGTTTCATGGTTAATGTAATCAGTTAGTTGTATGATCTTAAATGGTATTACTTCACCTCTCACTATATAGAGATGGTCTCCTGTAACCTTGCTATCCTATTTTTATCTCTGGAAATTGAAAGTATAATTACTATCTGTGCCTGAGAGTTATTTTTTATTCATTTTATATTCATTATTAATCAAATCCTATTTCTCACTCTGTAATATGTCATCTCAATCTGTTAGTTTTCAAACATAATTTTATATAAGTATGCTGTAATAAGATGCTCAGGAAAAAATCTATTAGAAAAAAGCGATGAAAACAAAATTTTAACGCAGTCTAATATTAGAATTTTTACAATATTTACAATGCTACAGTGGTTATAGGATAGGGAGTGTTGTAGGCTCTCTTGAAATACAATAAACTCTCCAAATGAAACAATATTTAAATTGGCTCAGAGTATGCTTCTTGTCTTCATTGTCAATCGTTCCCCACTGATAAGAGAACAAGGACATTTAGGGCTTAGGCTTTGAATACTCTGGTGCCCTAATTCTTTAGTCTCATGGGTAATAGGTAACATTGCAGTAATTTATCATAACTAAAATATAAGGAGTTGGCCTTGAGAATGTGCAGAAATCCAATAATTAGAAGGAAGATTGGGATCTGGCTAGCAGAATGGTTAAGTTGACTAAATTTTCCTTAGCATGGCATTGCCTGCCTAAGAAGAGCCTATCACATTTCTTGATGGCAACCATTTCCTTGACCTATGGTCCAACCCTGAAGCTCTAGACACTGTGTTTTGCATAACTATCTGGGCATCTGTCCACACCTACCTTATGTCTACCTATGTATGCTGCCACCAGCCAAGGAATGATGGGGGTTCTAGGAGCTGAAAGAGGCAAGGAAGGAGCTTTCCCCTACAGGTTTTAGCAGAAGCATGACCCTGATATCTCCTTGGTTTGGGACTTTTAGAACTGTGAAACAATAAATTTCTGTTGTTCTAAGCCACCCAGTTGGTGGCACTTTATTATAGCTATAGCTGTCCTAGGAAACTAATACATGTATTACACTTAATCATAAACTGTTGAACTTTAATGAACTAGCCTTTCTCCAATTTATTTGACAATGAAGTCCTACTAACATCCTGCAGAACAAGAGTTCTTTGAATTAGTGATCTAACACAGCCCATATTTGCCCACATCTGTACTTTATTTGTGCCACTACCTCTAAGAATTAGCTCCATTTCTAATAATTGAAATATTTCAAGTTTCCCTTACCTACTAGCTCCATCATTAAATACTCATTTATTCCTCAAAGTAATTGTTTTAAAATGCTTATTTCTCTTATAAATCTGTTTATCTACTTACTTTTATTATTCCCTATTATATGTAAGGTTCTTGAAGTCAAGAAACATCTCACTGATCTTTATATAGCCTAAATGTAGTTATTCCTAACTCACAAGGAGGAAACAGAAATAGCTTTGATGTGCTTCTTGCTAGGACTGTCCTTTTTCTTAATCCGCTACAGATGGAAATTCAGACCCACTCTGGCATGAATATCACGCTTTGGCATGGAAGTTGTTGCATTGGTTGCTCAGTGATTCTTCCTAATTATTCATTCTCCTACCATTATGCTGTGGCTTTTATCAGTTACCAGTTTTACTATGTTTACTGAGCACCTACTATGTAGGTCACTGTGCTGGAAGTTATTGTCACATTATTTTTTTAGTTCTCACAAGAATCCTGTGATTTTTACATATTGGAAACTTGAGTCTCATAGAAGTTGAATAATTTGCACAAGATCACATAACTAGTGAATACCAGGTTGACTATGTAAATCCAGGCTGGCCTTACTCTAGATTCTTTTTTTTTGCAGTCTACTATATTGCCTATATTTCTGGCAAGAACTGTTCAGTGGTTGAAATAGAATCTAAACTAGCAGTATTGCTAATTATATTCAATAAAAAATAAACAATAAAATTTGCAAGGTCTTTGGATTTCTAATTAAACTGAATCTTAAGGTTCCAAGTTCATTAACTTTAGTTAAAGTGATGTGTGCAGCAAAGCAGGAGGCTTTCAAAATAAGCTAGATTTTTACAATATTGAAAATGTTGCTTCAAAATTTAGTAGCATAGGATTGTTACAAAGCATGCAGGAAAAAATACAGGTTGCATTGAACATATTCCATCTGCTACAATCTTCTAGTTGGATATTTGTTTGTGGTGTATCCATTCATTCATTCTGGCAATCAAACAAGTTGCCTGAAGACCCTAGATAAATCATCTTACAAAATTTCCAAGTGCTCCAACATTAATCACTTGCTTGAAGTTTGGAGAATTAATAGCTTAAAGCAGGATGAAATATGATTTATTTGAGGAAAGCTATTTAAAAACCCTTTCATCAACTTACCTCCGTGACCATACCTTCTGTGCCATGTAAACTCTAAAAAGAAAAAAAAGAAAAAGAAAAAAAATTAATCCCCAAAGCAGCTCTTCAGGTTGTGGTCTCAAACGTTACTCAGATAACTGAGATATTAGTTAATGAAATAAGATTACTGGCCTTTCACTATTAAGGCTGAAGTATCACCATATCTTTGCAAATATTTATTTCTTGTCTTTGCAATTTTATAGTTGTAGCACTAAAATTTATGGTCAACAGAATTAGTATGGATTTTCAGTACTAATAAGATTATTTTTGTTTTATTTTATTCATAAAGGTAATACAGCAATAATAACCTTACCACAACATTTTTCTTTCTTATATTTATATAATATATAAGCATATAATTATATATGTGTGTATGTGTGTATAATTATGTGGTTATATCAATGTCATTAAAATTCTTAAGTACTGATAAAATTATTATATTTTTCATGATTTTGAAGTCATCATAATAAAAATTACTCCCTAAATTAAAATAGCTTTTTTATTTCCTTATTAATAAACAAGAAATACAATAAGATGCCTATCAAGTTCATCATTAAAGCAATCAAGGGGGACTGATAAATGAAAAGATGATATCCAACTAAGTCTTGAACTTAATAGTAACTCAACAAGCACTGACCTAAGGTAACTGAGACAAAGGTATCAGAAAAAACTGATTGTTAGAAAACATGCTGCTTCACATAAAAATACAACGTACCTCTCCTTGTAGAAAATATTTCTGAATCTTTCACACTTGTCTTTGAAAGAGAAATATAGTATTTGTTTGTCCTAAAACTGTAGCTTTCTTTTTTTTTTTGCCTACGCGGGCCTCTCACTGTTGTGGCCTCTCGCGTGGCGGAGCACAGGCTCCGGACGCGCAGGCTCAGCAGCCATGGCTCACGGGCTCAGCCGCTCTGCGGCATGTGGGATCTTCCCGTACCGGGGCATGAACCCGTGTCGTCCGCATTGGCAGGCGGACTCTCAACCACTGCGCCACCAGGGAAGCCCTATAGCATTCTTAAAACTGCTTTGTTATTCTTAAGTCCCTGAATACACTGTAGATTATTTCTGAATTGTTTTTCATAAGATTGACCAGCCAATAATAAAAATTAAATTATATTAACTTATAAATAAAAAAGAACAAAGGTAACAAAAGCTTAAAATCCATTATTTTCTAATTATTTTACTGTATTTTACTTTTATGTATGCTAATGAGGTTAAGTCTATTATAACTATATAGTGAACATATTGTATAATGGTGAGCTGTTACACATCTTTTCTGCTGCCACATTAAATGATTTCAAGTTGAAATTGAGAATAGTAGGATGATTTGCTCTCTAGGAATTGGCAAATGCCACACAGCAGGGATTTTTCTTTTCCTCCCAGAGATCCAGATTTTAAACATTTACCAGCACATCACTATATAAGACTGATTGACTAAATCTTGTGAACTTTAACTGAAACTAAAAAAAAAAAAAAAAAAAAAAAAAGAAAGAAAAGAAAACAAGGGCCAACCTTAATATATATGAATTTACTTGTCTGACCCAGGTGTCAAAAGAAAATATTAATTCTAACTTTATACACCAGATTCAGTGAAGTGAACAGCATATTGTTTACATTGCCATAATTTATGGAGATAGTACAAAGGATATTTCTTACCTGATAGACAGGTTGTAAAAGATACAATCACAAGGTAATTGACCAGCAACCACATTTTCATTTTGTGTTCAGTAGAGGTTAGGTTCAATTTTCAAAAAAAAAGCTTTAACTTTATGGCAGTTGGAGAATATTAAACACCTGCATAAAAAGAGAAGAGAAGAGAAGAGAAGAGAAGAGAAGAGAAGAGAAGAGAAGAGAAGAGAAGGAAAAGGAAAGAAAAGGAAGGGAAAATGTTCATCATTTGGGGTCAACAACATTACCAATTCTATTTTATTGTATATTTCTTATTTGTAGAATGTTTTAGTTTATTTATGTACATTTGTAAACCCCATGTTGTAATGAAAAGAGTAGATTCTGCATCAGGGCTTCAGCTGCCTTCCAGTATTAACATGGTAAGAAACATGAGCAAGTCACTCAATTGATATGTTTTAGTTTTTAACTTTTTAATAATTGAGCATAGTAATATCTTTTTAAAAAACAGCACAGTTGTGAACATTTCAATGTCAATTATTTTAATTGAAGATTAAATTTACTTGAAGGGCTGGTAGAAAGATTTAATAAAAGATATATTTGTATAAGGGCTTTGTAAATGCATAGACACTGTACAAGAGTTATACGTTAGCATTGTCTGTTGGTGGCTTATGGAAAATTTTTGCCAGAAATGTTAATTTTTAGACATTAAAATATATTGATTAATAATATATTCATTCCCTTTCCCCTTCTTCATTTCTTTCCTTTATTCATTTAAAAGAAAGTAAATAATTACTCCTTATAAGGAAGAATCTAGGTTTTGTGTGGCCAAATCTTTAAAATTTGGAGAACCATCTTTAAAGATAAGAAGACAAAATTACTAATATAAACTAAGCTATGAAACTATGCAGCAGTCTAAATAAAATATCTTGCTTTTATAAATTCTGCAAAAACTTATGACCACATGATTATACTGGTGAGGTTTCAGGGCACTGAAATAGCCCCATGTAAGTGAGGGGTCCCATGACTTAAGCTTCATCATCTTCTTTGTAAGTCCATCTGTGACCAAGCATACAGATAAAGGAATCTATAAGAAGGACATAGTCTGCTTACCCTTAAGAAGTTCACAGATCAATAGGAACACTTATGTGTACACAAGTCAGTGCAATGAAACTTTTTTGGATCTACATGCTATTAAACTTGAAAGCATGTTAATCATTTTAATTAAAAGCATTGTAAAATACATCACAGTGGGAATGGGCCTGGTGGTGACAGGCAGGGCATTATGGTGGAGGTATAACAAATTTTCTAATGTTTCAGGGCATTAGAAAGAGACTTCTTCAATTGGGACACAGTAGGCCTTGCAATTTGAAAGGATATTAAATCAAGTTTTCAAAGAATATATAAGAAATAGAATAGAAAAACCTCATAACATAAAATTGAATGTAAAATATTAAGATAGAGCATAAAAGCAATTCGAAAAAGAAAATATGTAATGTTATGATGATCAATATATAAATATATTTAAATATTATCTAAAACAGCAAAAATAAAACGGTACTGATTTGTTGCATCAAAATGACATGTAAAAGTACTACTTATTTTTTTTTAATACGATGGATTTAAAGACTATATTTACCCCCCCTAATTTGCCAGAATCCTAGCATTTGCAGAGACTGGTAAAAATATTTAGTTGGTATTACATGGACCAGGAAAAACATATTTGTCCCTTTTGGTGTATAGGTTATTTTACAGTGAAAAATCATTTATTTCTAGAAAAAAATTGAGTTGAATTCTTAGAGAAAACATAGCAGAAATGGGTCAACTCAGCAACAGGAGATATTTAAAATATCTTTGCAAGAGGAAAAATATTCAACAGATAATTTTTAAATGCCAGGATTGATTTATGACCAATTTATTTCTCTTGGACATGTGTAAGAAGGTGAGAACTACACATCTGTATAAACTGTATTAAGTCTACACTTGTAAATTTAAATTTCATTTTATTTCTTTTACTAAGCAGAACTGATCAGAGAGAAAAAGAAACAGGTAAATAAAGGTAAAGAATGAAAAAAAATTCCTTTGGGGGCAGGGAAATCAATGAAATGATCTATGGAAGGATATTAGCTTTTTATTTTGTTATCATTAATATTTAAATGTAACCTAAATTAAAATTATTGAAACCTGTGCACATTGTTTATGTCTCCTAAAGTTTGTCTTGAAAAATGTACATTTCAGCATTTTCTTGGCCTATTGGTTTCTAATTCCTTTCATTGAGTTATGCACACTAATTAGGACAATTTCCTTTAATGAGGAGGAAGGTAGAAAGGCAAACATAAACTGTGCCAAAACTGCTGTGTCAATCAAACAGTTCTTTCTGTAAAGATTAATTTAGATAATATATTTGCAAACATTTTGCAAATTACAAAGCATGTTCGGTTTAATGTGGCAGTACTTATTGGATTTTAAATAGTTCAAATTTATCAATTAATAAACTGTTATAAACTGACAATTCTAAAGTAATTCTAAACAGTAACTCTACATACTAATAATATTCAATGTAAGAGCAAGGGATGCTGCTGCAGTTTTTTTATTGTGTGTAGAGGAAGCAGTACTGACCAGAAAGAAAAAGAATCAGGTAAAAATGAAGGACAATTACAGTGAGAGTATCCTTCAGATTATTAATTTTGACGAATTGTGTGAGTGAGATTTTGGTCTGTTTACCCCATTGAGTCTACAGGGAATCTGGGAAAGAAAGAGGGCAGGTCTAAAGGAAGGTTAGCTGTGTCTACACAGAGCAAGTGATTTCAGGAAATTGTAAATAAGGTACAGAAGGAGTTTCTAGGTCAAGGATATTATTTTACATTTCCTTCTTAGACAACACCCACAGTATATGGGAAAGTGAGGTAAGGCATAGTAAAAAGAGATCGGGGGAAGTCAGCCAGATCTTGTCTGAAGTTTGGCTCAACCATTTTTTAGCTTGTAACTTTGGGCAAATCACTCAAGCTCTAACTCTAATTTTCCTCATGCACAAAGTATGAAAAAAATGTCTATTTCATAGGACTATTACAAGCATTGCATAAGATTGTGCAATGTGAAATGTTTACTGTGAAAGTATTCGGTAAATATTAACTATTGTTGTACAAGATCTTAGGCCCATCAGGCTACAGGAGAAAACAACATGTCATTGTTTACTGTTATGCCTCTAATGCCTGGCACATAGAAGCCATTTGATATATATTTATTGAATAAATGAAGAAATGACTGGACCATTCCATAACTGTATTCCAAAACACTTGCCACAAACAAAATTAAACTTTAGTTCCTTAGAATAAGGATGGGATGCTGACAATAGGTAATAAGGAGTATCTCTTACTGGGGCTCTGGTCTTTGATAGGGATTATTGCTGCATATAAATACACTCTAGAAGAGGAATATTCTAAGTAGCAATATTTAAAAGCATTTTTAATATGCACTTTATTGAATGTTGTTGGAAGTCTCTGTCTTCTGATTTGAATATGCTCACTCTAGTCAGAAGGAAACGTTTTTCATTATTTTGAGCCACACTATCTTTTCCTTCACTCCAAAATATTGCCTATTTCAATAGGATAGTGAGTCCTCATTCTGGCAGCAAGTATTTTATTTTATTTTATGGGTTTCTTGCTGTTTCAGTATAAAAGCATCTCTCGCATGTTGTGCACCCATTTGTTTTGTGCTGCTGATTTGTTTTCTTGTGTCACCAGTTATCCCATCACTGTGACTCCTGATCCTATCCTCTCAGCAGTGCAGTAGAGGAGAGAGGCAGCAAGGCTGTGCCCATGCTTGCTAGTGTGGAAGAAATGGCTCTTCTTAGTTGTCCCTTGAGGACCTGCCACTCAGTAATCCACAGACAGATCCCAGCCCCCATGGGCCTGAAAGTGTTGCAGCAAGTGAAGTGGCATAGGAAGAAAACAAGTTGGACAAAGATGTGCCATTTAAAGGAGTAAACATTTTCCTTCTCAATAACCAGAAGAACAGAATGACCAGCTCCTGGAACCCGGGGATGCATTCCTATCCCCAGGCCATGCTGTGCTGGCTAGCTCCCTGGTTTCTCCTACTCTCAGCCTAGGCCTTACACCAGTCAGTGCAGATGCTTCCCCCCAAAACCCGTCATAGCTCTATAGGTGTCCAGTGACTGGTGTTTTTCTAACATGTATTGCAACTATAGTAATTTCCAAAGAACTTAACTTCTTTTCTCCAACATCGTTTACTAAATCTCTTCTTACTCATGTATTTAAACAACTACAACAAAAATATAATAAGGCAACACAGGGTGACAATTTCTATTCCCTTCCTTCATTTTCCCTTCTGTCTTTCCATGCTTTTCTTTCTCCGACCTTTCTCTCTTTACTTTAGATGATGCTATGGTTCTCCTTTGAGAAATTTGGTCCATATCTATGTATGCATTTTTCTCCTGGACAGACATCATCTAGTTCTTGCCCTGTTTTGTTCTGTCATGGGATAGCCATATAATTATTCAAAAAAGCTTCAACAGTACATTAGCAAACATTTAGCCACTAACAATTATTCACAAAGTATTTAGTGCTGCTGTATAATCAAAGTTTGTTCCATCAATATCAATAAATCTAATATTTCATTGAACTGATGCTTATACAAGCATTTACATTGAGAGAGAACAAAATTTTAGAAATATTGAGAAAATACTAATATGTATTAGCAAATTGTCACATCTGTTTCAGAAAGAAAAACGATTTGGGGGGATATCAGGAACCTATTCTGATTTATCCTCAACACACCTCATGAAAGGCCATGTTAAAAAATATTTAACCTAAAATTTTACTTATGATACTCATCACTCTGCTCTGGTTCTAAAGAATATTTGCTATAAAGTTCAGTTTCCAGAAAATAGAGGAAGCTTGTTGGTGTTGAGCACAGATGATCCTAGGTGAAAAGACATCAATAGTTCTTACTCTACAAAACCAGGGGACATTTTATCCTCGACTCAATCTGAAATTCTGCCTTTGCTGCACACATCACTTCATCTTCCTGAGGTGTCAGTCACCCAGTCTGTAGAATGGAAACCCAAGTCCATTCTTCAGAAGATTGTTGTGAGGAGTAAATTATTTATGCATAGGGATACATGTGTGTAAGTAAAAGCCCTTTGACATCTGTACATAACATAAGTCAAAACATTAAAGTGAAATTAAATAAAATTTTCCAGAAATAAAATTAGATTTTTTTTTTTTTTTTTTTTTGGCTGTGCCATGCAGCATACAAGATATCTTAGTTCCCTGACCAGGGATTGAACCCATGTCCCCTGCAGTGGAAGCACGGAGTCTTAACCACTGGACCACCAGGGAAGTCCCAAAATCAGTTTTGAATTTAAAAAATGGGAATCTTTTTAAAAAAGAATATTATATATTAAAAAATTCTTATCCTTTAGAAAGGAGATACTGTATATACTACACATTAAGCATTAGTATATCAATATTTTACAGCTCCAGTTAATTTTCAGATTTTTAAAAACAATTTAAACATAGGAGACACAACTCCCTCTACCTATATAATTGCATACTTTAGATGGTCTTCTCCAGCCTCATACTGACTTCTTTAAACTCTATCATCAAATTATTATTGTCTCAGTCTGATAGTTTTTAACAGTGTTTTAGCAGCTTACAGATGTAAAAAAATTTGAAGAACATGTTGTTCTAAGCCAAGGAATAACAGTACACAGCCAAGAAAAACACCACATTTTCTGAAAATGATTATAAACATTATCATTCTTTTCCAGAATAAAGTCATACACTGCTCAACTAACAGGTAGAATGTGATGGTTTTCAGATTGCAACTGCCTTAGCTGCTGAAGCAGCCTGCCACTTGATTATGTGTGAAGTATATGTAAAAAGAAAAGCAATATAATAAATACATTTCAAAACATTTCAATAAATATAAAATTATCAGACTGTGAAATTAATGACTTGGAGGCTGCTGAGGGAAAAATATCTGAAGGCTTTCTGAAGATATGGGTATTTATTGCATGCTGACAGCACACCTTGCATTTTACAGAAAACTGAATGCTCATATTTTTAGATAATTGAATTTATGATTACATTAATTACTTGCTTATTTCTAAAATGATGTAATGCCTGCAGAAGGATTTAAAAATAATGGAACCCTGTTTGTGATATATATAGTACATATTTCTTGCCAGCCCATGATGTCATGCAAGATTATAACTGATGTAGTCATGCTTTTTGTTGGGATAGTTTCAGGAAACCATCATTTTTATATGATAAATAAACTGAGAGTCTTACAGACTTTTTGTCCCACATTTCAGGAGTATGTGTATGTGTGGTTAGATATCTCTTGAAATTCAAGAAAATGCAGAAACTTCCTGCTGATTCTAAACTATCTCCCCAATGGAACTGACATGGTACCAATACTACATAATTATTTTGCTTGAAATTACAAAATTGAGATGCTAATGGAAAATAGATATAGTAATAATAAGCAAATAATGCAATATGATTTCTTCATTATTTGCAATTCCAAAAATCATTGATTCAGTCAATGAATAAGGGAGGCGCTGCTTTGTCAAGCAAGATTTAAAACTCAGACATATACATGTGGGATTCCACTCAACCTCTTTCTCATCAGTGTACTAATAAGAATCAGTTTATGAGGGAGATCAAGATGACAGGGCAGGAGGATGCTGGGCTGACCTTCCACCATGAACACATCAAAATACATCTACACATGGAGAAACTCCTGCTGAAAACAATCGGGATACTGGCAAGAAAGGCTCTTCTACAACAAAAACTTTAAAGAAAAATCCACATGCAATCAGGTAGGAAGGGAAAAGAAGTGATTCGGTCAGGGTCCAAGCCCCTAGCAGGGGACACAGAAGAGGAATGAGGATATCACAGGCTTGAGGATCCTCCCCGGGGATCAAATCACATATGAGGCAACTCAGTCCTGGAGTTAGACCCTGGTTAGATGAGTCCCCTTAGCTGGTTTGAAAACCTGTGAGACTTACCAGAGGGCTATGAGAGACCAAGACTTTTCTTGTGAAGAGTGCATGCAGATGTTTGCTTACTCCCAGGAGTGGTGCAGAGGCTGTAGATTGAAAATTGCCTGGAATTCTGACCAGTTTCCTATGATCATTCCAGCATGCACCTCAGTCCATACCAGGCACTGGATCCAGCCTCTCTTGCACTGGTGCTGCTCTCCATTAGGATGAAAGCTGTCATTGCCAAGTAGACTTTACACAATTAGAACGAAACCAGCTCAGATACAAACTTTAGGGCTTCTGCTCCAGCACCTTGGGCACCAACCCTGCCCTTGATAGGGGGCTGATTGCCACTGAGCACAGGAGAAGCCCTGGCTTAAACCTGGTTCTGGTCCTAGCCACTCCATCTTCAGCCCTACCTCCCTCCAAGGTGGTGGTTGTCAGCACACTTCAAGGGAAGACATGATCCATGCTCACTTCAGATCCAGCTCTCCCACCAAAGCCACTGGATACATGCAGACTGCATAGGAATGCTCCCACACTAGGATAACCCTTCAAGACTGGGGTAGGTAACTGTTACACCTAATATTGTAGAGACAGAGAAAGTTAAACAAAATGAGAAGATTGTTTCAAGTGAAAGAACAAAAAAAGAAAAAAACCCTAATGAAATATAAATAAATAATTTACCAGACACAGAGTTCAAACAAGTAGTAATAAGAATGCTAACTGAACTTGGGGAAAGAATAGATGAACACAGTGAGAATTTTAATAGGAACTAGAAAATATAAAAACCAATTAGATCAGAAAAATATAATGGAACTGCAAAATACACTAGAAGAAACTAACAGCAGAATAAGTGATACAGAAGAATGCATAAGTGATCTGAAAAATAGAATAATGGAAATCACCTAATCAGAAGAGCCAAAGAAAAACAAACTTTAAAAAAATGAGGATAGATTAAAGGACCTTGGGGACAACATCAAGTGCACTAACATCTGTGTTACACGGATCCCAGGAGGAGAAGAGAGAAAGGGGTAGAAAATGTATTTGATAAAATTATGACTGAAAATTTCCTGAAGCTGAAGAAAGAAACTGATTTCTAGGTGCAGGAATCACAGAGAGTCCCAAACAAGATGAACCCCAAAAGGCTCATAATTAAAATGGCAAAAGTTAAAATGGCATCGTTAAAATGGCAAAAGTTAAAGATAAAGAGAGAATTTTAAAGGCAGCAAGAGAAAAATAAAGAGTCACTTACAAGTGAATTCCCATAAAGCTTCAGCTGATTTTTTTCTGCAGAAATTTTGCAAGCCAGAAGGGAGTGTCATGATATATTTAAAGTGCTGAAATGAGAAACCTAAAACCTAGAGTCTCTAACCAGTAAGGTTGTCATTCAGAATTAAAGGTGAGAAAGATAACTTGTCAGACAAGCAAAAACTAAAAGAGTTCATCAACACTAAACTGATCTTACAAGAAGTGATAAAGGGTCACCTTTAGTTGGAAAAGAAAAGGCTACGACAAGGAGAATTTATAGGAAAGGGAAAATACCACTAGTAAAGGCAAATATATAAAAAAAGGCTGTGGATCAAAAATTTAAATAAATTAGTATGAAGATTAAAAGACAGTAAATGTAAAATCAATATAACCACAATAAACATTTAAGGGATAGACACAATAATGTAAAATATAACATCAAAAACATAAAGCATGGGGGAGGAGAGTAAAAACTGTACCTCTTTCAGAATGTGTTTGAACTTAAATGACTACCAGTATAAAACAAGTAGATATAGTTACAGGTCAACATATGTGAACTCCATGGTAACTGCAAATCAAAAACATACAATAGATAAACAAAAAACAGAGAGAAAGGAACAAAAGCATAACACTAAAGATAGTCATCAAACCACAGAGGAAGAGACTAAAGAAAGAACAGAGAATAACTACAAGGACAAACTGAAACCAAATAAGCAAAGGCAATAAGTACATACTCAGCGATAATCACACTGAATGTCAACAAACTAAACGGTGCACTCAAAAGGCATAGGGTGGCTGATTGGATAAAAAAGCAAAACAATGTCCTGCCTGCTGCCTGCTGTACACTATGGGGTGTTGCTCCAGAACCCTTTGTTTTAGACTTGTAAGATCCCTCTCTCCAAAAAATCATTGATGTCTCTGTCAAAACAAAAAACAACAAAAAAAGTGTTGCCTACAAAAGATTTACTTCAGAGCTAAAGACACACATGGACTGAAAGTAAGGGGATGGAAAAATATATTCTATGAAAATGGAAATGAAAAAAAGTTGGGATAGCAGTACTCATATCAAACAAAGTAGACTTTAAACCAAAGTTACAAAACACAAAAGACAAAGAAGGGCATTATGTAATGATAAAGGGATCATACAAGAACAGGATATAACATTTGTTAACATGTACGTACCTAATACAGGAGCACTGAAATATATGAATCAAATATTAATAGATAAAGGAAGAAATTGACAATAATACAAAAATAATAGGGTACTCTAATACCTCACTTACATCAAAGGACATATTATCCAGACAGAAAAACAATAAGGAAACAGTTGTTTTAAAAGACACATCAGACGAGTTGGAATTAATAGATATCTATAGGACATTCCATCCAAAACCAGCAGAATACACATTCTTTTCACTGCAGATGAAACACTCTCCAGGATAGATCAAATTCTAAACCACAACACAAGTCTCAAGAAATTTAGGAGGATAGGAATTATATCAAGCATCTTTTCCAACTACAATGGTATGAAACTAGAAATCAATTACAGGAGGAAAAATGTGAAAAACACAAACGTGTGAAGCCTAAACAACATGTTACTAAAAATATAATGGTTCAATGAAGAAATCAAAGAAGAAATCAGAAAATACCTTGAGTCAAATAAAAATGAAAACACAACTTTCCAAAATGTATGGGATGCAGCAAAAGCAGTTCTAAGAGGGAAGTTTGTAGGAATACAGGCCTACCTCAAGAAACAAGAAAAATCTCCATTAAACAACCTAACCTATCATCTAAAGGAATTAGAAAAAGAACAAGCAGAGCCCAAAGTTGGTAGAAGTAAGGAAATAATAAACATCAGATAGGAGATAAATAAAATTTAGACCAAAAAAAAAAAAAAAAGAAACGATCAAAGAAACTAAGAGCTAGTTTTTGAAAAGATAATAAAATTGATAAACCTTTAGCCAGGCTTATTATGAAAAAAAGAAAGAGGACACAAATAAGCAGAATAAGAAATGAAAGATGAAAAATTACAACTGTTATCACAGAGATACCAAAAATAATAAGGAATACTGTGGCAAAAAATGGACATCCTAGAAAAAAGGATAAATTCCTAGAAACATACAATTTTCCAAGACCAAGTCAGGAAGAAATAGATAATCTGAACAGATCAATCACAATAGTGAAATTGAATCAGTATACAAAATTCTCCCAATAAACAAAAGTCCAGGACTAAATGGCTTCATAGAGGAATTCTACAAAATGTAAAATGAAGACTTAATACCTATCCTTCTCAAATTATTCCAAATAATTGAAGAGTAGGGAACACCCCAAATTCACTCTATGAAGCCACAATTATTTTGATACCAAAACCAGACACAGGCACTACAAAAAAAAAAAAAGAAAAATATAGGCCAATATCTCTGATGAATATGATGAAAAAATCCTCAACAAAATATTAGCAAATCAAACTCAACAACATAGAAAAAGGATCATACATCATGATCAAGTGGAATTAATTCCAGGGATGTAAGGATGGTTGACTATCCACAAAACAATCAATATGACATACCATATTAACAAAACAATGGATAAAAATCACATGATCCTCTTGATAACTCTGAAAAAGCATTTGACAAAATTCAACATCCATTTGTGATAAAAGCTTTCATCAAAGTTGGTGTAGAGGGAACATATCTCAACATAATCAAGGCCATTTATGACAAAGCCACAGCTAACATCATATTCAGTGGTGAAAAACTAAAGGTTTTCCTCTAAAATCAGGAAGAAGACAGGGATTTTCACTTTCACCATTTCTATTTAACATAGTTTTGGAAGTCCTATCCAGTGCAATCAGACAAGAAAAATAAAAGGCATCCAAATTGGAACGGAAGAGTAATACTGTCCTTATTAGCAGATGACCTGATACCTTATACAGAAAACCCTAAAGTCTCCACCAAAAAACTATTAGAACTAATAAATGAATTCAGTAAAATTGAAGGATACAAAATTAACATGCAAAAATCTGTTGTTTTCTATACACCAATAATGAACTTTCAGAAAGAGAAAGCAGGAAAACAGTCTTGTTTAAAATCACATCAGAAAGAATAAAATACCTTGGAATATATTTAACCAAGAAGGTGAAAGACCTGTACTCTGAAAACTATAAAACATTGTTGAAGGAAATTGAAGATGATACAAAGAAATGGAAATATATCCCATGTTTATGGTTCGGAAGAATTAACATCGTTAAAATGTCCACACTACCCAAAGCAATCAACAGATTTAATGCAGTCCTATCTAAATACCCAGGACATTTTTCACAGATGTAGAATGAATAAATCTAAAATTGATATGGAATCACAAAAGACTGTGAAAGCAATCTTGATTAATAAAAAAAGAATAAAGCTGGAGGTTTCACATTCCCTGTATTCAGACTATATGGCAATGCTGCAATAATCAAAACTGTGTGGTACTGGCACAAAAACAGACACATAGATTAATGGAACAGAATAGAGAGCCCAGAAATAAGGCCACATATTTATGTTCAATTAATCTACTACAAAGGAGGCAAGAATAAACAATGGAGAAAAGACAGTCTCTTCAACAAGTGGTGCTGGGAAAATGGAACAGTCACATTTAAAACAATGAAATTAGAACATTCCCTCACACTATATGCAGAAATAAACTTGAAATGGTTTAAAGACCTAAAGTAGGACCTGAAACCATAAAATTCCTAGAAGATCAGAGGTGAAATACTCTTTGACATAAATTGTAGCGGTGTTTTCTTGGATAAGTCTCTCAAGGCAAAAGAAATAAAAGCAAAAATAAACAAATCGGGCCTAATTAAACTTAAAAGCTTTTTCACCACAAAGGAAACCTTCAACAAAAGAAACGATTTCCTACAAAACGGGAGAAAATATTTGCAAATGATATGATATTATATACATATAATATACATGTATAATATAATATAATATAATTATATATAATATAATATATAGTACTCAGCCATTAAAAAAATGAAATTTTGCCATTTGGAAAAACACTAATGGACCTGGAGGGTATTATGCTTAGAGAAATAAGTCAGAGAAAAATAAATACTATATGTTATCATTTACGTGTAGAATCTAAAAGATAAAGAAGTGAATATAACCATACAGAAATAGACTCACAAATATAGAGGACAAACCAGTGGTTACCATTGAGAAGACAGATGGGGTAGGGGATAAGAGGTACACACTGCTATGTATAAAATACGATATAAGAGTATTGTACAGCACAGGGAATATAGCCAATACTTTATAACTTTATAATATAACTTTAAATGGAGTGTAATCTATAAAAATATTGAATCACTATGTTGTATGCCTGAAACTAATATAATATTTTAAATCAATGATACTAAATAAAAAAAGAATCAGTTTATTATTCAACTCCATAACTTATTCTACTTCGAATCTTCAGAATCTAGTGCTAGCTGTGGCAAAGAATTGCTGCGCAAAATATCAGATAAATATTACATGAAAAGTAAAACATAGCCGGTGAGTTTTAGTAAGACTTAGGGAAGGACAGTGGGAAGTGGAACTAATAATCTCTCTGTTGTCAGTGATTTACATTATCGTTCATGTTGGAAGGAACTGAACAGAGCCAGGTGGATGAATAAGAAAACTGAAGGTAACAAGGTAACTTCAGACACATGGGAACAATTAAGGAGCAATAACATGTAAATGTGCTAAAAACTTTACAAGTTCCCAATCTACATATTATCTCATTAGATCTTGCCAAATAGAATGAATTCTGAGGATCATGGCGATTGCCCAAAGACACACAGCTGGTAACAGAGCTGGGTTTGAATTCTATTCCAGGCAGATTTAAATCCTTTATTTTCTACTGTTTAATTTTTTTTAAAGATGCTTAGAATCTGTTCTTTCTCTAAATCATAAGAAATGATATTTTGTACACTCAATGATTAACATATCTTTCAAAACACTGTCAGTGTTTCCCAAAATATGGTCTAGGGGCCATCTACATTAACAGTATTTGGTGTGCTTGTTAATAAAGCAGATTTCTGACAACTCCCAAGAATAATTAGAGTCTCTAAGGGAATAGTCCAGGTATCTGCATTTTAATCAAGCTTCCTAGGTAATTTGTAGGCATACATACTAAAGTTCAAGAACTATTGCAGTTAATGTGTTAAGTGAAGGTTGTAATATTTCCACTACTCGCAGAGAATATGCAAATGTGTTCTGAATTCATTAGGCCACATCTTTAACCAGTGCACTCTCCAAATCAAAAGATATGCAACACTTAATAACCTATCTCTTAAAATTATGTCTGCACTGTACCCTGTTGTGGCATTTGGTCTGGGTGAGAATTGAATATCCTCTCTGTCTACATCTGATTTACTTTACTTCTGATTTATCATAATGAACAAGGCATTTTGATATATTGCTTTGACAAATACCTGGAAGTTTTCCTACTTTTAAATGAGACTCTTGTTGGACTATAATGACATGACTGAACGTTCTATTAACCTCTCTTGTTGCCTAACTGAAGTTCAAACTGATCTGAGATAACTGGACTACTACAAAAAAATGTGCTCTGTGATACCTTCCCTGTGAATCATATCTAAAAATCCAAAGTGGGATTTAATAAGTCTTTGACAGCAGAAAAATTTCCCATGCCAGCAAGATAGAACTTTTGCTTTCCCACACATGCACAAAAGGACAAGAACTGTGAAGAACATGTGGCAGGTTGAAACCACTCACTCAATTTACACTGGGAGTTTTAAAGACTTCCTGGACCCTAATCTCCCCTTTGTATGGCTTTTTTCCTCTGTGGAAATGGCCATGTCTAATAACAAGGCTTCATTGCTGCTGCCACTCTGCTGTTGAGGCCCCATTCTAAGTCCTTCTCCCTAAAGCAACTGCAAAGGCCCATGATGTGAGTGACTGCTCATCACTGCACAGATCTTTCTGTATGTCTTGCATATAAAAGAGCAGACCTTTGTTCTACCTCACCAATCTAAAGGTACATAGAATTTCATACTGTTTTCTGACAAGTGACCCATCCATGATTGCAGAATGAGGCTGATGATCTTGTAACTCTTATTAGCTGCTGTTCAGGTTAAGAGAGATACCACACAGAAGGCACAGACCTTCTGAAAGAACAAGATGTAACCGTTGACATTTTATTTTAAATAACAGGGAAGAGTCACTGACTCTTGTCGTTGTTTCAGTACTTAAACTCATGACTGATTTCTACCCAGATAATTTAGGCCCTTATTTCTAGAAACAGCATAAGAGAATCATTTTTTAATGTACTTCAATTCAAACAATTCAGTAAGTATTTACTTTTGAAACACATGTAAGAAGATGTCTTTGAATGTTCGTGCAATTTAATAGACCTTGTTTTTTATTGAATGCTGTTCAAAGACCGAGAAGTTTGTTTCATTTTCTTTTGAAGAGTATAAAATAAAATAATCATATAAAGGTAGCTGGATGGTAATTTTTAATTATTCATTCATTAATTCCATACATATTTGTGAAGTAGCTACCAAATTGAGACATTTCGCAGCAGCAACATAAGTATTGTTAAATCAAAGATGTATATTCAGTGAAAGAATTTCTAGGTTATAAATACCTCAATAGAAGATTGTATTTTTCAATGCCCCATATTACCTGATGTGATGTCTTACACATTGAAGATGCCCAATTTAACATCTGTTGAATAAATTTATTGAGCTACTACTAAAAGTAAATCACTGGTGTACATTTGGCTCACAGAGCCAAGCAAGTAGGAGGACGTAGCAATAGTAAAAGCATAAAGTAGGAAAGTGTATGTCAAATTCAGAGAACTCAGGTATTTAATATGGCCAGGGCCTACGCTCATGGGAGCATTTAAGAAAGGTAAGTGGGGAGAAAATATCATCAGATTATAGAACCTTAAATGTCGTGTGTTGAACTTTTGCTTTCTTCCACAGGCAGTGAGTAAGTTTCCATTGCTGAATTGTTCTGATAGAAAATGTCATCATAATGTTTAATCCTAAGTGCTTTGGTTGAAGAACATTGTTCTTCAGGCTCCTTTTCAGTGTTCCATGACCAGAACAGATATTGGTGAAACTCCCTAACTCCTACATCCTTACGTCCTCACAGCATCAAGGTTTCAGATTTATAGTGACAACAAGGTCTTGGGCTGTACCCTTTTTATTCAAATTTGTATCAAAGATTAAGTAAATTGCCAGTAAGGCAAGAGTGGATATCCCTCCATTTATATGAAATTATAGAACAAAGATGTAGATTATTAAAAAACAAATATAAGAGAGGGATCTATAACTTCTGAAAATAATTTTATGCTCTCTTAATGTAAGTAATGATTTCTTTGTATCAAACCCAAGCCTTATCAATCAGCAAATACTGATTGGGTACCTAATATGGGAAAGTCCCTATACAAGCCCCAGATGCAAATAGAAGTAGAGGCAAGTTTTCAAACTTCAGAAGCTTTGATTCTAGTTAAGCACAAGAATTAGTGCAATCTCAATGGATCTGCCTTTGATCCCTGCTACCAAGAGGAACTCTTGCCTATGCACTTGTTATTTTAATGAACATGTATCCAAACATCTGAAACCTAGTGAATAATGTAAAATTAAATTTATCTTTAGAAAATTTAACTTACTTGTACTCGCTGCTTCAAAATTTATCAATGATACACCATCACTTCAACAAATATCTATTGATTATCTATTGTATGTGGTACACATTATACTATGTTACAGAAATTTAAAAAAACTGAATTATAAGTTTTATTAGTAGTTAAGATATCCACACTCTATTACCTCTCATTTTGTAAGCCAGGCTTTGTTCTAGAAGCTTAAGCATTAACTCAAGTAATCGTCACATGAACCAATAATGTAGCTACTACTATTAACCTCAGTTTATGGATGAGAAAACAAAAACCTCTCCTATTAATTATCAAGACCTAGATCAAGATCATCTTTGTAAGAAAAAACGTCCTCTGACAATATCCTTCTGTGAGGTGCTATCCCTTGTCTAAAGTCTTGGAGCAGCTGTTTGACTCACTGATACCTTATTATTATGTGCTTGCTTGTCTTCCAAATGCAAGGCCACTTCCAAATGAATATATGGACATTTGATTATTAAACATTTGAAGACAATTTAAGAAGTTGAGAAAAAAAAGTATTTTGGAGAAGTGGTTTCTTTGCCAAAATCTGCTATTTCTTTCTTTCCTTTCTCTCTCTCTCTCTCTTTCTTTCTTTTCTTTCTTTTCTTTCTTTTTGGCTACGTTGGGTTTCCGTTGCTGTGCACGGGCTTTCTCTAGTTGCGGCGAGCGAGGGCTACTCTTCGTTGCAGTGCGTGGGCTTCTCATTGTGGTGGCTTCTCTTGTTGCAGAGCACACGGGCTTCAGTAGTCGTGGCACACGGGCTCAGTAGTTGTGGCTCATGGGCTCTAGAGCACAGGCTCAGTAGTTGCGGTGCACGAGCTTAGTTGCTCCGTGGCATGTGACATCTTCCGGGACCAGGGGTCAAACCCATGTCCCCCGCATAGGCAGTCAGATTCTTAACCACTGTGCCACCAGGGAAGCTCCAAATCTGATATTTCTGATAGGTCTTGATGGCTTATGAAGATAATAAGTAGAGCAAACTATCTGACTATGAAACTGTCCTGGGAAATCTATACATATGGTCACAGTATTTTAGATTTTTGTATTATCAAAAGGCAATGAGATTGAGAGACAAGAGTGTGGATAAAGTCAGAACTCACTCATATAGCTAGTCCATTTTGGGCAAGTTATTCCAGCATATGTCAATTGTGAGAATTATTTGAAAAATGTACACAAGACATCTGTGTTAATTTCTCATTACCCCGAACTAGATTAGAAGTTAGGGAACAGAACATACCTTATACATATATTTATATTCTTATTAAGCATTAAATACTTTGCACGGAAGGTGTGATTAATAAATATATGTGTGTGCACTTGTGTGTGAGTATGTGTGTGTGTGTTTAATGCCACAGAAGGTTTAGGTGTCACAGAAGAAAGCTGATAACTAAAGAAAAAGCACCACAGTTGTGAATGGCTATGAAGCTGCTGTCATTCAGAACACTTAAACAACAAGAATCACTGTTAAACAGTTAACCCTGACTTGAGGATAATTCCACGCATTTATCCAATTGGGAGGAACAAAATGATACCATTTTTCTTCCAAGATCTAATGACTTCTCTAATGCAGTGCAGCTGCTAATACAATTTGCAATATAGGTAGGTAAAATCAGCAATTTACTTAGCAGTAGCAGTAGTAGAAGCAGTTATATAGGCAACTTTGTTTTAAAATATTTGTGTCTATCATGTACACTGGGCTAGATCCTAGAGATTTAATAGAGCCAAAATATGTGGCCCTTGGCTTCAAGTATGGACCAGTGAGAAATTAACACTGATTAGAAGTAGGAGGTGAGCAAAAGGAAAGAGTTCAGAGATGAGTCCTTATCTCTTGGCTTGCCCATGTGAGTGGAAGATGCTTTCATTTGGCAAAGGGGAGGTAGTGTTTTGGTGGGAAAGTGAGTTGATGAAGAATTTACTTTTGAATGTGCTAGGTTTGAGTTTCCCATTAGACATCCGAGTGGTGATACCTAGTGAACACTTGAGTAGAAGAGACCAGAATTTGGAGACAAGCTGGGGGATGGAACAGGTATTTGGAAGGGATCTGCATAGAGATAATATTTTTGAAGTTCAGTAATAGGTAGAACCTCCTAATCAATTTGTTTTATACAGTGGAGAAATGAAAAGAAGATAAATTAAACAGCAGAAACATAAACCTGAGATTAATTTTTCACCCATCATGGCCTGCTCACTGACTTAAAAATAAAATAAAAGAACAAAGCAGCTACAGTTGTATATTGGCAGGAATCTTGGAGCTCTTTGCACTCTTGCCAGAATTATTTACTTTCTTTATGATGTTAAGAGAAATATTTTGGCTTTTGTTCAAAATTTCTTGCTGAAAGCTCTATTTACAATAGCCAGGACATGGAAGCAACCTAAGTATCCATCAACAGATGAATGGATAAAGAAGATGTGGCAAGGCATGGACATATATACACTACCAAACGTAAAATAGATAGCTAGCAGCCGCAGAGCACAGGGAGATCAGCTCCATGCTTTGTGACCACCTAGAGGGGTGGGATAGGGAGGGTGGGAGGGAGGAAGACGCAAGAGGGAAGAGATATGGGGACATATGTATATGTATAACTGATTCACTTTGTTATAAAGCAGAAACTAACACACCATTGTAAATCAATTATACTCCAATAAAGAGGTTTAAAAAAAAATTTCTTGCTGAAGATTTTTTAAAAAGATTTACAAAACAGTTTCTTGGGTGTTTTGAAGATTTAATAAATAACACTCGTGTAGCTTCAGTTTCTTAAAATAAAGATCTCACAAGTTTTAGAATGCAGAAATGTATCTGCTCTTTTGTGAACTAATTTTGAATGCATAATATAAGGTTTATCATGGCTAGTCAAGGACTTTTAGTCTTAATTAACTATCAGTGTTGAATTCAATATGTCCATATTTCTGTCCGAAATCTTGAATTATCATTGACATTTAAGGGATTTTTTATTTCACTTGAAAATTAAATTCCTTACATGACTATCATATAATGATCTGTACAGTTAAGGTGAAAAGGAAGGTTTTGTAATTAATCAGGAAACTTCAGGCAAAAGGCAATACTTTTACTTGAATTATCTAAGTGACCATTCATTCTTTATTTGTATTTGAACAATATCTGAAATCTTTAATAATAATAATAACCAGAATCTTTATGCTTAATTTTTTGTACCTTAATAAGTAATTTTTTCCAATCAATAAATGCATTATATTTTGAACTCCATCATATTTTTCTTTATTCACCCTCCAGTTGTTTTCATTTTTGTTACATTTGCTTTGATTGATGTCTTGAATTTCTGGGAAAGGGTATTTGTAATGATTTGTATTCTGTTGAACCAAACCTCTCAGCCTTCTAGCAGAAACAAAAAGTACCATATAAAGTACCTTTATATTTCTTTTAAAATACATTATATAATGAGATGTTGGCAAGTTGTCTCACAGCCATCTCAGCTAAAAAGTTACAAAATATCAGATTGCAAATCTCTTGACATTGGAGAAGTGAACTTCCATTTAAGAAACTATAAGTATGCAGTTGTTGAATAAGTTATGTCACAGAAATGATTAGCATTTCCATCAAAGGACAGTCAATATCTCAACTAAATCAGGTGTTATTCCTGACATACACAAGAAGGTTGGTCAGTTATTATAGGTATTCATCCTCAGGGTTTCCTTAAAAATGCCAATAGTAATGATTATTTAGTTATGGTTCTATTATCTCTTCTGTTGCTGTGTTTCCTTTTATGGGAGGATGCCATTTTGTTTTCTGCAATTAATATTTTTATTTGAGTAGGAGTCAATAATATAGTCTTTCACAGTAAAAATTCTTAGTTGGTAAACAATGTTTTGTTGAGAATGAGAAGCTCCCCTGACTCTTCTGGAGTGTATGTGATCATATAGATTTTGAACCTGAGGTAACTTCAGCTACACTGTAATTATGTTCTTTCTCTCACCTTCTGCTAAATACTTCTAATCTCTACATCCTTCACCCTCAGACAGGCCTGATGCAAAGATGCAACCTCTCAGTAGTAGAACTTTGTTTAACCTCATTAGCCAGCTGGTTATTTGGCCAGTGTTAAGCTGTGGAAGGAAGATAAACTTTTGAGATATGGTTGTGGTATGGAGGAGTTCAATTTATTCTTTTATTGAACAAATATTTTAGTAAATTTTCATGCAAAGATGAAAAGATAGGGAAGAAGATTCAGTAGTGTCAAGATGTCAGTTCTTCCCAACTTAATCTATAGATTCAATATAATCCCAATCCCAATCCCAGCAAGTTATTTTATGTTATTTTGTGTATTGACAAACTGGTTCTGAAGTTTATATGGAGAAGCAAAAGACCCAGAATAACCAACACAATACTGAAGAAGAAAAACAAAGTCAGAGGACTGACACTACCCCACTTCAAGACTTAGTATATATCTGTAGTAACCAAGACACTGATATTGGTGAGAAAAGAGACAGATGAATGGAACGGAATAGAGAGCCCAGAAATAGACCAACATAAATATAGGCAACATTGACCAAGGAGCAAAGGCATTACAGTGCAGCAATGATAATCTTTTCAACAAACGGTACTAGAACAATGAGGTATCCACATGCAAAGAAATGAATCTAGACACAGACTTTACATTCTTCACAAAAAATAAACTCAAAATGGATCACAGACCTAAATATAAAATGCAAACTATAAAACTCCTGGAAGTTACCATAATGCCTAATTACACAAGAAGTGCTTAATAAACATTAAAAAAATCTCTGAATGTATAAATTAACAAATGCTTTGAAAGTCATAATTAATCTATTGACCTAAAAACAAGCATAATTAGCTAATATTTGCACAATACCTGAAGGGATAAATTGAAGACTGAAAAGTAATGACATACCAAGTGGCCTTTTCCTTTCTTCAATCACATTCTAACTGTACCACAATGTTAAACTGTCTTGGTAATTTTGTTTTGTTTTAAACCACTCATAATATCCAAAATTTTTGTATTTTCTGCTTCACATTATGCTCTAAAATTCAGTTAATGAGGCCAGTGATTCTTATTGTAGGCCTAGCTACTTCTCACCAACCTTTTAATGAATCTCTCTCTTACATTAAGTGGATAGATAGGAAGTGAATTTCCTAAGACAAGGTTGAGCCCTTACAGAGAAAAACCTGAGAAGGAATTTTTAAATGCTTTAATTTTTTACAGCTCTAGTCAGAATACTTTAAAGAAATTTCAAATGACCTGCCCCATGAAGCGAATATCTGCAAGCCCAAACCTGTGCCCTCACTGGCATATTGTGGAGTGAACTGAGAAGCAGTCAGGGAAGGGAAACTTGTTCTTTGTCCTGATGCATTCCCCTCCCATGAAGGTTTTCTCCTAGCTGCTAAATCAAGAAAGGTGATCTCTTCCCTCTGATGCACCTCTCACAGGGCTCGGTCTTGTTTGTTGAGAGCCACTCAGCTTATTCGCCTCTTACTCTGATAAAGTGTTCCCATAGTCTCTCCACCAAAACCTGAGAAAGCTCTCTGCCTTCCCTATGAATCAGGCAATTTTATTAGAGAAAATATTTTCTATCTTTTCTCTGTTTCAGCAATAGAAATGTGAAAAAGAACAAACAAACACACACAAGACTATTTGTTTGCTTTTTATTTTATCAAATACATTTCTTTACAATTCTATTGTCTAGAACCGCAAGTTATGATTGAAAATCATACCCCAACTTATTCCTATGTTTCTTAGGAAGCTTAAGTGATCAATCGGTGATTATGCATTTGAATTATGTTTTCAGTATTGTCTTTTAACATTCAAATATTATTTTTTTATATTTAAACTAATGTATCTATAAAGAGTTCTTTTTAGGTTATTTTGGAGTTCTGCGTAGGTTACTTTACCATATTTCTATGGAAAATCAGTAACTGATTTTTGAGAATGTGGATTTTTTTAATATATATACCTATAAGGAAACTAGTAGCACTATACAGGTTCTTTCACATTTAAAAAGTCTATAATAGAGAATAAGAACATTTAAATCATCATGAAGTAAAATTAATCAGGATATAACTAAGGTTACAACTTATTGCTATACATTAAGGTTAATGGTTCTTAACTTCTTATGGCCATTAACTCTTTTGATTATCTAATGGAAGCTATGTAACATCTTCTCTAAATAATGTAAACCCACGTAAAACATTTGATAGATTGATACCATGTTAAGACCACAGGATTAGATTTAAAGTTTTATGAGGACAAGCCCTCTGGCTTTGCTCTCTGTTGGTTTATCCCAAATGCTATCCACAGTATCTAAAACATGAAAAACACCCATTGAATATTTGTTCAATGAATTTAGCACTATTCTGGAAGCTTAAGCAAATACAGTTTAAAATGAAGTAAAAATCAGATTTCAACAATTAGAAAAGAAATAGGCAAAACTATTATTTGCATACAGTATGATCATATACCAGAATAGCAAAGAAAATGGATTTAAATGAAATACTAGAATTAAGAGAGTTCAGCAAAATGGTTAAGCAGAAGATAAATATAAACCAAACAATGGTTTTCTTGTGTACCAACAATTAACTACTTAGAAATAAGAAAAATAGATACTATTTACAATATTTAAGAACACACAATTAATTACCTAGTAATGCTCTTAATAGTGTGAAAAATAATAAGCTATAAATATCTATTAATAGATCTAAATGAATCACTGAAAAAGTCAAGAAATATACCATTTCCCCTGATAAGAAGACTCAGTATTATTAAAATTTTCCAGAATACTGTACATTTCAATCAAAAAAATAAAGGATCTCTCTGAACTTGACAGAATATCTCTATTTCATTAGAGAATAAAAATGGATGAAAGGTCATTAAGAACATCTTGAAACAAATAATAGCTAATGCTACCATCACACTTAGCACTAACAACTTTAAACATATTTAATTCTCATTTAATCCCCACAGTAAATCTCTGAAATAAATGCCATAAATATCTCAGTTTTACAACTAGAGAAATTAAAACACAAAGATGTGAAGTAATTTACCTAAGGTCACACAGTTAATTAGTTTGGATATTGAGATTCACACCAGGGTAGTCTAGCTCTAGAATCCATGTGTTTAAATACTGTGCCAAATTGTTTCCCAAGGCTAATAAAATGAGAAAAATATCAACAGATAGAAAATTATAATAAAGCTCCATGAATAAAAGTGTGATGATGTTCTAATATAAACAGATTCAATAATAGATAGCATTTTTCTGAGCGTTTACTATGTACCAATACTTTAGATACATTACATCACTTACCCCTCATAATATCCCTGTGGTTTATACTTTTTCTTTGTGTTTATTTTCAGGATGACATAACTGAGACACATAGATTAAACAAATTGCCCAAAATGGTGGTGTTAACAAGTAGTGAAGTGAGTTTGAAACCATGCTTACATTTCATACTGCTATATTCTCCATTTGTAAAAGCACTAACAGATAAAGATATGAAATATGATTTAATAAAAGGCACTAGGTAATCAGATAGCTAGCTGGAAAAATCATTAAATGTTCTAATCTTGCTTCATACTTTAACATGAACTCATATGAATTAAACATTGAAATGTAAAAATCAAACCCACTTTAAAAAGCTAATAGAAAAAGGAAATAAATGTAGCAGTCCCTGACTAGAAGAAAACACAAAGAAGAATTTTTAAATTGCATATACAAAAAGGGATGAAGAAATTTAAAACCTAAAATACAAATGGGAAAAGCTTCAAAAAGATTACAGGCTCACCTATAAGGCACCCACAGTAACAGACATAAAAAAAATTAATGTCACAATAGATAAATTGATAAAGGACATGTTAACAAACTTATATGAAAGACTAAATATTAATGACTAATAAATTAATCAAAAATACAAATTCTTAAAAATGCTATGTATATTTTATTTGATCAAATTTTCACAGCATTAAAAATAATAGTACTCAGTGTTGGAATAGATACGATGATTGATATTTTCCTGTGTTGCTACAAGAAGTAGTGACTAAGAAAATCTTTTGAGAAAATAATTTTGTACTATACATTAAAGGTTTTAAAATAGTTCAGATATTTTGATACAGTGATTCTCTACAGAGAAATCTATTATAATTAAATAATTTGAGTTATTTATATTATGATAAGGTAATATGATGATATTAGGGAGGCCTTAAAATTATGCTTGCAAGTGCTTTATAATAATAAGAATCAGAATCAGAGAAAGTTTATTCTATTATATTATGTGAAAAAGCAGAAGTAAATATTATAGAGTATGACCTCAAAAATACAAGGTATAAAAAGACTAAATCAAATAGAAGGCAGGAAAAGAGAAAAAAGAGAAAAGAAACAGTATGGGCAGTAAAATAAATAAATAAATAAATAAGAATGTAGAAATACATCAAGGTACATAAGAAATTACAATAAATGTAAATGGATTAAATTAATTTATCTGCTAAAAGTTAGGGGACATACTTTATTTTTTGTTTGTTTTTTTTTTGAATTTTTGAATTTTATTTAATTTTTTGATACAGCAGGTTCTTATTAGTTATCTATTTTATACATATTAGTGTATATATATCAATCCCAATCTCCCAATTCATCCCACCATCAACACCACCCCCACCACTTCACCCCCTTGGTGTCCATACATTTGTTCTCTACATCTGTGTCTCTATTTCTGCCCTGCAAACTGGTTCATCTGTACCATTTTTCTAGGTTCCACATATATGTGTTAATATACGATATTTGTTTTTCTCTTGGGAATATACTTTAAAAAAAAGAAAAACTTTAAAAACCCTAGCTAACATGTACTGAGTATTTAGAGGAAATAAAGTATGAAGAAGTAACCCCAAAATATGGTTACTTCTCTGTGGTAGCATTATGGATGATCTTTATCTTCTTTATATTTTCCATATATCCAAATTTTCCTGTGATAAAAGATATATTGTTTTAATTGTCAGAAAATTATTATTAAAGCAAAAATTAAGATGAGTTTATTTTTCATTTATGTGTATTTCTTTTAAAAGTGATTATCTTGACAAAGTATTATCATATGCTTATATTTTTATCCTTACACACACACATACACACACACACACACACACACACACACACACACAGAATATCTGGAAGTTTCAGTGTAACATAAATAAACGAAAACTATTTCCAAAATGAAACTATAACAGATTCCCTTTGGTTACACTTTAACAGATTATTTTTCTACTTTTTAAATCAGGACATGCTACCACTTTACTTTCTTGTTATGGGATGATAGACAGCTCTGTAGGACATTTCATCTGCAAACTGTGTTTCTTAGCAACATTCTTTAAGCCAGAGTGTCTTTTTCATATCTATCACCTCCTTCTGTGGAGAATGCCTAAAAACATTTTTTTCATCCTGTGAATAAACAATGCGAATTAGGCTAGTAGGCAGCTGCAAAGGGAGAAAAGGAATATCAATTCTGTAATCACTAGCATTCTCTTATTCACTTTGGTATACTATAATGCTTTAAGTTTGGGGGAATATATTTGAATTTTTCATTCACAGTTATATAATTTCAGTAACACTTTTCTTTGTCAAGGATTTGGACTGAAAAAGAACAGAAACCATAACTATGTTATTGTTTTTCTCTCAAGACCTGAAATAGCCACTGATCCTAAAAAATCAGCCTTCTCATTAGATCACTCACTCTCTACCTCAAATGCAAGGTAGAATCACCTAGAAATCTTTTAAAACATACCAATGCCCTGGTTCAAAACCCAACTTATTATTTCTGGAGTGAGGCTTGACTAAAATCTCCCCAGGTGATAGTAAAGTAGTAGAGCCTGGATTGAAAACCACTGCATTATTACAGTGTTCACAGTGCCAGTGTTTGTTTACCTAACAATGTGCAAGGCATTTAGTAAGTGAAGAATAAAGTTTCCTAAAAAAAGAGTGAAAGATGATACCTGGACATATCTCAAGCATATTAATTTAAACACAGATTTGCTACAATTACTCAAATGTAAAGTTCAAATAATAAAAGAATAAATAACCCCAAATAAAAAAATCAATGCCTCATGTGATAAAAGCAAGTAATAAATAGTTTTAAAATGTCTTCATTTTACTATAAACTATTTTACTTATACTAAATATGGAGTATGTTAAATTCAAAGCATTTTAAAAGGAGATTATGTGTGCAGTTGTGTGTTAATATTTATATTGGCTATAGAAAGTTGTCCATACCACGTGGGTTTATTGAAGATGGAATATTATTTTGAGCTCTAACATACAATTAAATGTGGCACAGATCCTAAGGGGTGAGAAATAGGAGAAAGATGACATTGTTTCCTCTGTTAGGGTTAGATTCAGTGGTCTTAGAAGAGAGAAGATCTAGAAGAGCATTCATATTACTCAGTTTTCTGGGTTGCACATACCAGCCAGTCTGTTAGAGAACTCTTTAGGAAAGTGAATTGAAAACTAAAATCATCTGGGACACTACATTTATTTTCACTCTACAATGCTTTAGAGTTGTCTACTTTTATTGCTGTTAATGATGTTTCTTCTCATATGTAATAGTCTTTGAATCAAATTAAGAAGGGACACTAATAAACTGATGAAGTTTATTTAACTCATGTGTTTAAATAATCAAAAAGAATCACTAAGAAAGTTTAAAGGATTTAAAAGTGCTTGTTAGTTCAACTAGTTCTCTATATATCATTCTGTATGCCTATTTTCCTGATACTTACTTGGCTCTTTTCTTGCCTTATCCAATCATAATCAAGGTTAACTCTTAGAAAACTAAGAAGTGATCCAGGCTACTCATAAGTTATTCTTGCTCTACTTCTGTGTATCTTTCCTGTCCCTGTGCCCCTTTATCTCACCACCTGTTGCCCATTGTAATGAGGCTTCATCCTATCCTTTCTCTATTCCCAACAAAAAACTGTTCTCTGATAATTTACAGTAAGTTATAAATGGCATAAAAATAACCTCACATGTCCAAAAACAAATCACACTTTGCAAAGGGGGGTAAAATGGTCTAGATTAACTATATAGAAAGGAAATCAATTTCTTCTCCAACTACAAATGCCTTATTTGTAAACTTAGTTTTATCAATTTTTACTTTCTAATCAGACTTCATTAACCAGAACTTAAACTGGGAAAAAATTGGACAAAATGGTATATACCAATTACCTACTTAAGATCTGCATAAGTGAGTTTGATACTCTTTTATACACAATGTTACTGAACTAGTATCTGTGAAACTCTTGTACTATCTAATTTTGATTTCCTGATTACTCTTAGGAAGTAATGAAACACTTTTGTAAGTCAATAACTATAGCTATGGTTCAAAAAAGATGGGTACCATGGGGCATTTAAAATTTTTGGAGTGAAACCCAACCATATTATTTCTCAGACCTAAATACTTATTAAACAGATCTCTTAAGTACTTATTTTGGTGTAGGGATAACATACAAAAAATGACTCAGATACTAAGGCTGCTGTAATTTGAAAAGGTTTGGGAACCTCTGGGCCATAGTATAACTCTAAATTATGTATAACTATGAAAATACCAACTACTGGAACAGCTAATGGATCAACAAGCTAACCATCATCATCATCATCATCATCATCATCATCACCATCACCACCATCACCTTCATCATCACCGGTAGCTAATCAATTAACAAGTTATACCAAGTCATCCATGAAAAATTTTGCATATTGATATTACCCTTTCCATTCTGATTCATCATCACCATCACCACCATCACCTTCATCATCACTGGTAGCTAATCAATTAACAAGTTATACCAAGTCATCCATGAAAAATTTTGCATATTGATATTACCCTTTCCATTCTGATTTATATAGATTGGATTCATACAATTTATGTCAATGGTATTTGGTCTTCCTGTTTTGGGGCTTTCTTTCTTCCAATCCACTCTACAACAACATCCTGCAGTGGTATTTTGGCACCAAAATTCACATTCCATTCTCTCTCTCTCTCAAGAAGAAATTTTCTCTGAGAAACAAGGCTTCCTTGATTCTTATTCATGTGGAAGTGGGGATGGTACACAGGCTCTATGCCCAATCACTCATAATAATGAATTATTGAATTACTTTATTCACAGGAGGTATGGTTCAAGAATAGGTCTGTGACCCACACCTGGTAAATCTATATACTTTTGTCCTTTTAGCCACAATGATTGGCTCAGAGATAAGTTTGTGACTCTAGAAGTTTCAAGCATAAAATACAGTAATACTATTCAGGAGTTAGATATTTCTTTCTCTTTTCTACTGGACTTAATCCTGGGAGGATATGAGCCTAAAACTGAAGGAAATTACGATATGGAGACTGAGAATGAAAACAATGTCAAGACAAGGATAAAAACTAATTCCTAATTAAATCACTCACAGGATATTCCTGAAGCCCTGTTTACCTCTGAATTTTTCAGTGATATGTACCAGACAAACCCCTTCTTCAGTCAACTGTAGTTGGATTTTCTGTTCTAAGTGATGCACACTCTTTCACGATGCCATTTACTTGCTTAAGAGTAGATTCATTTTTGCCCATAACACCAATTGCAAATATTCTGGCTAGTGATTAAAATCTTCCTTTTCTAGAACTTTCACTTCTATATTATTTTAACACAAATCTATTTGTACACTGCATTCTAGCCAAAGTAATTTACTGCTACTAAACTCTGAGAACGCAATGAATTTGCTTTACTCAGTAAATGTACACATACTCAGAAAGAATGCTCTCCCACTTCTTCTTCTAACAAACCTACACATAAGAACTCAGCAAAAGAGAATCCGTCTCCTAAAAGACTTCCTAAATGCTATAACTCACAATGATCTTTCAACCTCTAAAATCTAGTTGACTCTGGATTTTTTGATACTCAACAACAAATAGTTGTTGAATTAATGAATATACTCAGTATGTATTAGCTAAATAATTTGCCTTTTCTTTATTGCTATTCTGTCTTATCTCTCTATTGCATAAATTTTACTTTATCTCTGAATATTTATCACACCAAGTAAATTTGCTCCTAAGGAGAACACTCTGTATTACACTGTGTTCCTTACATATATTAGCTCCCCAGAGCACAGGTATAATTACAGGTATTTTTACAATCTGTATTCAGTTTATTTGATGATAATCTTATTTATTTTCATATAGCATACAATTATCACTAAGAATGTCTTGCTTCTACAGAGTTAACTGTTTTTTTTTTCTTTTTCTTGTTACAAAATTGAAAATTACCAACAGATGAACAAACCATGAAGTAAAGTTGTATTCAAGGTAAAAGTCACAATATATGTAGAATTAATTTTAACAAAAAATTATGTATCTCTATGTGTGATTTGTTTTTGGACATGTGAGGTTATTTTTATGCCATTTATAACTTACTGTAAATTATCAGAGAACAGTTTTTTGTTGGGAATAGAGAAAGGATAGGAGGATGAAGTCTCATTACAACGGGCAACAGGTGGTGAGATAAAGGGGCACAGGGACAGGAAAGATACACAGAAGTAGAGCAAGAATAACTTATTCTCTCTTATTATAGGAGACTGTACTTTCCTCCTATACATGGGAAATAAAGAACAAGACTGAGAGGATTCTCTTATTCCATCCTTCAGCTAGTTTCTCTACATCCCTTCCTGTTTCCTGGAACATATGTCTTGTTATTTTGGGGTGGTAACACTAGTCACTTCCTCAATTCTAAACTTCTCACTCCTTTCCTGATTTTCTCCTCTTGTTCCTAATCTCCAACCCTTGGATTTATTTTGCATAAATGTAAAGAAAGGAGAGAGGAGAAGAGAACCACTCTGGGGTTGACATAAAATATTTCTCTTCTTGGGAATCCCATATTTGTTATTTATTCTAGCAGCAGGATCTTTGTTGTTTTCTCAGAATTTTTTAATAAGCTAAGAGATTCCAAAGAACATATACCAGAGAAATGGAACTTTCTTTATTATGAGGGGAATATAAGAAAATCTTTTAGAGAAATAATAAATAAAATACAATTAGGTGAAGAAAAGGGCAAAATGTGCTGTGTATAATATTTGATAAATGATTTAATACATGTAATTAAGGTCATCTTGGTACTTTAAAATCTCAACTTGAAAAACCATTACATTGATTTAATTCCTGCACATGAGCCAACTCCAAGGCACAGTTAGTTATTAATCAAACTCTGAATAAACCAAGGCTGAGAGTTCTGACCTTAGCAACCTTCAGAGTCCCCAGTCATGTTGATTTTTTTTCATAATATTATTAATTTTAGATGGAGTACAAAAAAATTAACCTAAGAAATCTCATAAGAAGCTAAATAGTGTGAACAAATCTCATTAACTGATAGAAAGTGCATTAACCATGTCAACCTCATAAAGACTAAGATGATCTCTTCCTTTGAATGGAAAAACTTAAAAACATGTTTAGGTTTCTCACTTTCATTCTTTCATAAAAAGAAATTCTAGGGTGAAAAACCAGTGTTCGATTAAAATTAAAATTTTAAAGAATTATAGCAAGATGGTGTGGTTGTATTTGCTAATCATTCATAAGTCTATTTAATTGAACACATCATTTTACCTATTAATCTGGAATAGCTACTAAAGGCACAGTAGCAATTGCAAGGATACTGAAGGTATAAAATTTCAACTTTCACATGGAAAATTCTGATTAAATATCCCTGACCTTCACTGATGCCAAAGCAGGAGAATTAAACTTAAATGTTAGGCTAGCTATCATGGCACAATGGCAGATGATGAGGGCTGATGAAAGGGAAACAAGTGAAGTTGTCATGATAAGAAGGTCACAAAACAAGAGAATCCACATTCACAACTATATTGGTGAAATTCAGTTCTTAGAGCAACTCAAAACCAGGTGATTAAATTTCAATAGAAAATTAAGATACACTTGAAACTTTAGGCTTCAAAACATTATATATAGGTAAATAGTTCATAATTATCTAGGCTAAATTTTAAAGAAAAATAATGCACAGAGGCAAACACATTAGATTTATCAGTTCCTTTATAAATATACTAAGCTCATGAAAATGATAGAATCACAAAGCTCTTCTATTAAAGTTTTGTTAAAAGAGGAAAATAATATGTTTCCTATAGAGGAAGATAATACAATTATGTTTCTGTCTTGACAAAGCAGAGAAATCTCTGTTTGCAGCAGGTAGGAAAAGAAAAGCTAACAGCTAATATATGTTCAGTTCATATATTTAGTAGGAAATGTTTTTGTATAGGAATAGACATATTAAAATATTTAAATAACTGTAATAAATTTTAAAAATTTCTGTGATAATTTAATTATATTTCCCATACTATGGCATCATGCTTTATTTTTGTTGGCTCTAGTGTCATAAAAAAAAAAAACCTTTGAGAATAAAGGTGTCTATATTGATGGATTAGTCAAATTTAGCAGAAGATACTAAATGTTTCTAGGATGTGAATATCATTCAATGCTATTCAAGTTTTCCATGAGATTCTATAAAGTTTAAATGTCATTTTATATCCAGTTTACTCTAAAAAGTGTTTTTCTTCAAAGCATCCCTATTATTTTGATTTCAAGTCAATGAACATATTATTAGAAAAATACACTTCCTTTAATTTTGTTGTAGGAGAGTGAACACTGCTTAAGCATTTAGATTGTTTTTTCTCTCATCTGCTATATCTAGAAAGCAAAGGTAGGAAAATGAATGCATAATGATATTAATTTCCTAGTAAACTAGTAGTATGCATCATAGATTAGAAAACCTTAAACAATGAGTTCTGTTTTTTCACTAACTAATGCTAGCAGTATTTAACCTGTGGCTATTTCATGTTTTCCAAGATCCTAGAAATAACATTTATACTCAAAATTAAAAGTAAAAGGTTGGTGATAAAAAAAAAACCCTCAGAGTAAAAAAACTTAATTTTACTTGGAGATAGACACTGTATTTTACCTTCAAGTGTGATCAAAGAAAGAGGTTGGTGAGATAACATAATTTTTTTAAGGTCAAGAATAAGTCAGGATGTCCGCTTCTACTCCTTCTATACGACTTTATATTTGAGACTTGTCATTAGGTCAGAAAAAAATAAAAGACAGAAGAACTAGAAAGGAGGAAAGAGTGCCATCATTATTCAAAGAGTATGACTGTCTACACAAAAATATCTAAAACAAAAATTACTAACTATAGCTAATAATAGTACAGCAATTTTTCTATAAGATCAATTATATAAATTAGTTGCAATCCTATAGACAAGCAGCAAGTAGTTAAAACATCATAAAAATAATATTTACATTAACAAAAAAACTATTATACATCTAGGATAATATTTTACAAAAGTAGTGTGAAACCTTTCTGGAGAAAATTGCAAACTTTGCTAAAAGAGTTTGGAGAAGAACTAATTTAAATTTAGAGTTAGTATTAAATGTCCTTGGATAGGAAAACTCAATATATTAAAGATTTCAATTTTCTCCCAAATTAGTCTGTAAATGCAGTACAATTCTAGTCAAAATATCAACATTATTTAGTAGAGAATGTAGTAAGATTATTTTAAAACTTCTGTTAAAGATCAAACAACTAAGAAGAGTCAAGACAATTTTGAAAAAGAAATTAGTATTTTAAATAGTGCTGCAGTGAACATTGGGGTACATGTGTCTTTTTGAATTATGGTTTTCTCAGGGTATATGCCCAGTAGTGGGATTGCTAGGTCATATGATAGTTCTATTTTTAGTTTTTTAAGGAACCTCCATA
>NC_041219.1:97389823-97401307 GCF_002837175.3 Physeter macrocephalus
AATGGAATATTACTCAGCCATAAAAAGAAATGAAATTGGGTCATTTGTAGAGATGTGGATGGACCTAGAGTCTGTCATACAGAGTGAAGTAAGTCAGAAAGAGAAAAGCAAATATCATATATTAATGCATATAGGTGGAATCTAGAAAAATGGTACAGATGTACCTATTTGCAGGGCAGGAATAGAAAGGCAGGTGTAGAGAACAGACATGTGGACACGGTGGGGGAAGGGGAGGGTGGGATGAACTGGGAGATTAGGTTTGACATAAATACACTATTATGTGTAAAATAGATAGCTAGTGGGAACCTGCTGCATAACACAGGGAGCTCATCTCGATGCTCTGTGATGGCCTAGTTGGGTGGGATGGGGGGAGGGAGCTCCAAGAGGGAGGGGATGTGTGTATACATATGGCTGATTCACTTCACTGTGTGGAAGATACTAACACAACATTGTAGAGCAATTATACTCCAATAAAAAAAAAGAAATAAGTGGGGTCCTTACTTCAGCAGATCCACGATTTATTATAATATTATAAGAATTAAGTCAACATAGTAACAGTGCCAGGGTGGAATAATAAGCCAACAGAACCAAATAGAAAGTCCAAAAACAGACCCACCATACAAGGAGACCTGATCAATGATAGAAATATTCCTGCAACTAGTAGGGAAAAGAAGGATCATTTAATAATTGGGAGCTGCGACAACTGATGATCCAAGCAATGGATGATTACCCTAACATCACATTAATTCCAAGTTTAATTTTCTTTTAATTTTTCTTTAAAAACATTTAAAGCATAAAACTTCTAGAAAAATATAGAAACATACTTATGACCTCATAAGGGGAAATAATTTTTTTTAAAGAAATAAAAGCACAAATCACAATGAAAAGAGATTATAAATTTGGCTATGTTAAAAAAAATCCACAAACTTCTATTCATCAAAAGACACCATGAACAAAATAGAAAAATAAAAACAAGCCACAGCTCAGAAGAACCTATTTGCAATTCATATAACTAATTAAAGTTTCATGTCCAGAATATGTTAAAAATGTCACACTAATTAGTATAGAAAAAGACAAAAGAGAAAAGAAATAGACAATTGGGCAGAGACTTTGACCAGGAAGCTTAGAAAAAGCTGCAAAGTTGATACCAAGTGATGGTGAGGAGTGAGCAACAGACTCATACACAGGAATATAAATGGTCACTTTCATTTTGGAAGCCAATTTGTCAAATTCTAGTAAAGGTGAAAATGTATATACCCTATGCCCTAGAAATGTCACTCCTAGGTATAAACCCTAGCACAATGATACCCCAATTATGAGAAGCTATGAAAATACTCACATCAGGGCTATTTAGAAGTTAAAAAATTAAACACATAACTACTATATGACCCAGCAATTGTATTCCTGGGCATTTATCCCAGAGAAATGCAAATATATGCTCAAGCAAAACTTATAAATGAATATCATAACAGTTTTATATGTAACAGCCAAAAAACTAGAAATGATGGAGATGTCCTTCAACAGGTGAATGGTTAAACAAAATAAAACTGCAGCACATCCATACCATGGAAAACCACTAGTAATAAAGAGGAACAAGCTATTTTGATACATGCAACAACCTGGATGAATTTTCAGACAATTATGCTAAGTGAAAAAACTCAATTCCAAGTGGTTATATATTGTATAATTCATTTACATAATATTCTTGAAATGACCGAATTATAGAAATGGAGAACAGAGTTGCCCGGGCTTAAGAGGGGAGTCAGTGGGAGGGAAATAGGTGTGGCTATAGGTGAGCAATAGGAGGGATCTTCGTTGTGATGGAAATGTTTTGTGTCTTGACACTATTAATGTCAATTCTGGTTGTGATATTGTACTATAGTTTTACAAGTCCCATAATGTTTGAACTTAAGAAATAATCCAAAGGTGTTTCTATTCATACTAAAGTGAACATAAAAGTACCACCAATGATATCACCAAGAAAAATTAATTATAATAAATAAATCCAGAAAGCCCACCTCTATTCTTCTCTCCCTTTACATAAAGGAGTCAGCATTGATCCTTTATTTATTATTAAATATTTAACAAAGAGCAAAATACAAATTAGAAGAAAATAAATTTTGAGTATGTTGATCTTCAGTACTAGGCTTCTACAAACTACTAATCTTTTTAAAACACTCACATATTTCTATATGCTCTAATCAAGGTGACTGGGGAAATTCATTTAAGGTTTATAGGATAATTATAATTAGATGAATGGAGCTGCTATTAAGTATATACAAGTGATTCATAACTGCACAATCAAGAACATGATCCATTCAGGAGAAACTAAAATTTAACTTGATTTATTGTTTTAAAATCTGACTAGGCCACAATTATTTTCAGCCTAGAAAGCCATTATCCTTTCTCTATCCAGAAAGACAGGATTCATGTGTCACTTCCTTTGACATTGAAAATTAAAACCTGAACTTCTCCAATAGCCCAAGGCAAAGTTAAACACTGTCTCTTCTTGTATCCCTGTAGCATTTTGGATAATGATGTACATATTACATTACCTTATGATTATTTATATGTCTGTCCCCAGTACTCCTTATCTTTGTTTTCTAAGTGCTTCTATTGTTCTACGCATATTATGTGTGCTAAATAAATATTTTTTAAATAAAAGCATTAATTAATGAATAGATTAGAAAGTCAGTACTGTGCTTGACAGTACTGTGCTTGAAAGAAGGCTTTGGTAAAATAGTAGGTTCATACTGATTTTATGATGATAAAATGTTTTTAATAATTGGCAGAGACTACAAACACTATCTTTTTGCTCTTCTCTTCTGCATTTATAAGTTTAGAGCCTTATGACTGCTTTTGGCCACTGAAATGTAGATAGCAATGGCATAAGGCCTTTTTCTAAGCCTGGCCCTTAAAATTCTCTAGCCATCTCTCTCCCTAACACAGTGGCCTTTGAGGCCACATATTCCAAATGGCAAAGTAACAGATGTGATGTGAGTAAATAAGCCTTTTAGGTTGAAACAGATATTTAGATTGTTTATAGCTGCAGCATAGTTTAACATGTCTGACTAATGAAGAAACTGGTACCTTAAAGAGGGATACTGCTGCAAATTCAAAACTCATCCTAAAATGTGAGACAAGAGTATAATGGTCAGATTGTGAGCAGTGGGGAAGCTAATATTGGATGCTAGAAAGACCTTGATTCATGTTAAGCAATGGCAAATTTTGGTAAAGATGTTTCTTGCAGAATCCTGGGAAGCAGATCACATGAGTACTGGCTTAGCATATAAAGTCTTGTAGTGAGTGTTGATTATTGCTGGTTGTGTTTGGCTAAGTATTATCAAAAATAAATTAGCTCAGGAAACAACTGGCCAATTTGCAAGAGGAATATAAAGGAATAGAGTAAGTCCAGAAATGCATAGTCTTTCAGGGTTGAAAAAGACAAATGCTTGTAGATACCAAATGATAAGATAAAATAATAAAACTGGTTTTAAATGACAAAGGCCCAGGAAAACTTCTCATTTAAATAAGAGTAGGGAAAAGCTTGATTAAGGGTGTGGCCTTCGCATCAATTGTTCCAGATACCCTTGGTAGCTGCCATAGAGTTGATAGGCAGATGAAGGAAGTGTCATGATAAAGGGAAAAAAATAAATCAGATTTCAGAACAATGTTTAGAAAATATTTTGAGGTGTGTTTACAAGAACATGGTCAAACCAGAAGTAAAACATAAGGTCTTACTAAAATTGTGGAGAGAATTTTGTTCCAAAGAGTCTAAGAACTCATGCCAACAAAGTTTCTGAATTTGAAAACCTAAACCAAACTGTCCATAAACTATGAAAGTTTTGTAGATTCCCCAATGGTATGACTCCAAAACGTGCACTCAATGCGGAAGAGGAAGAGGGCAGAGCAAGGGTCCAGAAAGGAAAACAGACAAGAAATTTTCTCTGGACGGCAGAGCATGAGTCTTATCAGGGGACTCTCCCCACTTCCAGGGCAGAGAGACTGCACAAATTGTCCACTCAACACATTTCTGTAGGCACGTCATCTTTGTATGTTACCCAGGCTTCCATTTTCTGAATGGTACATGTGGTTATACTTTTTCTGTCCCTACCCCACTGTTTATGCTAGGTGCATTTATGAATGCAGAGGAGGGGAGAAAGACCTTGTCTTTTTATTTTTCAGATCAGTAGACCAAGCAGATGCATACGCTGACCTGAGAGTTCCTGGATTTTGAACTGGATGCAGTAATTTTGGGTGGAACCCCCCTAGAGAAGAGGGTGATGGGCACACGTGTGTGGAAAAGGATGACTGGAAGATTGGACTGTGGCAGAGATTGTTGGCGTTCACCAAATAACACTAATTCTCTACCGTTCCCAGCCCCTCTGGCAGTTAGATTTGGGTCACGTGTGTGAATTCTGGCATTTGGGATTGGGGCAGATGTGTATATACACCTTTTAATTTTGGCCTTTTAAAAAGTTCTGCACAGAAGTAGATTTCACAAATATTTCAACCAAGTCATTAAAAAAAATAAACAAATGTCCCCCAAAATCCAAACAACAACAGTAACAACCTCCTGAGAGGGGGCATTGGTATCCAGAGTTGCTCTAATATTATTACGTAAATTGTCCAGTTACCAACAAAAATTTATGAGATGTGAAAAGAAACAATGTGACCCTTAAATGTAAAAACTATCAACAAAATACTAACAAAATGAATCCAGCAATATATAAAAAGGATTATACATCATAACTAAGTGGGATTTTTCCCAGGAATGCAGGTTGGTTTAAAATCCAAATATCAATAGATACAATACACCCTATTAATATACTAAAGAAAAAAACCGCATGATCAATTCAAACGGCACAGAAAAAAACACTTGAGAAAACCCAACACCTTTTACAATAATAATGTTCAATTAACTGGGAATAGCCAGGAATTTTTCAATTTGTAAAGGGCAGCTATGAATCATATTACTGCTTATATATTACTGTAATGATTAATATTACATTTTAACACTGCTAACATCATATTAATGATGAAGGATTGAAATGCTTTCCCTTTGAGATCAGGAACAAGACAAGGATGTCTGCTCTTGTCACTTCTGTTGAATATTTTGGTCAAGGTTCTAGCCAGGGCAATTAGACCAAAAAAAAAAAAAGATTGTAAAGGAAGAAGTAAAACTAGTGGTATTTCTCTGTTTGCAAATGACTGATCTTATACACGGAAATTTGCAAGAAACCCAACTAAAAAAAGCTATAGAATTAATAGATGAGTTCAGCAAGGGTGCAGAATACAAGATCAACATACAAAAATCAATCACCGTTGAAAATGAAACTTGAACAGTTACATTTATAATAACATCAAGAAGAATAAAATACTTAGGTATCAATTAACAAAAGTGTAAAAATTTTACATTGAAAATTACAAAACATTGTTTAAGAAACTAAAGAAGACCTGAAATAATGGACACCCATCTTGTTTTTGTGGATCAGAAGTCTTAACATCTTTAAGACGTCGATGTATCCCAAAGTGTTCTACAGATTGAATGTGATCTCTTTCAAGATCCCATCTGGCTTTTTTGCACAATTTGACAAGTCAATCCTAAAATTAATATGCAAATCCAAAGGACCCAGAATAGTCAAAGGAACAGTGAAAATAAGCACAAAGTTGGTGAATTCATAGTTCCAAATTTCAAATTTACTATAAAGCAACAGTAATCAAGACAGTGTAGTCTGTTATAATGATAGACATATAAATCAATAGAATAGAATTCATGGGAGTAAACTTTTACCTTTATGTTCACTTGGTTTTGAAAAGAGTGTTATGGAATCGTGATTTGTAAGAAATATACATGTGGTCATTCAGATGGCTAAAATATATTTTTCATTTATATTTGGTCTTTTTCCACAGTTCCTGGCTCATAGGTCCCCAAACAACTGATATTTCCAAAGTGTTGAAAGTGATACAGGTGTCTTTTGATACATTAATAAGGTGACTTTTGGAAAGCACCTGAGAATGGGGGCTGGTTGCCAAAGGAGCCAAAAATTTGATTAAAGGGTTAGAATTTGATGCTATCTCCAGGGTGATAGTGTCAAAATTGAGTTGAATTCTTGTATACCCATCTAGTGTCTGGAGAATTGCTTGTTTTACAAGAGCTATTTCAAATATTATTGAATGGATAATGATGAGCATGGACTCTCAATACTCTTCAGACTCTTAAAGGATATATTTAGGAGTGAAACAACAGATTTATTTTAAAATGTCAAAATTTACAATATGCTGAAAATTACATCTTTTGCAACTGTTTAAACTTATGATGAGTTTGTAAGTCAGTTCATAAGTATATGAGAGAATATTTAACTTTAAAAAATTTTTTAGGGGGTGTTTAAGGAAAAAGGTTTGAAAACCACTAGTCTAAGCCATTATTATCTCTCACCAAGTTTACTGCAATATCTTCTAGTATTCTTCCTGCTTGGCAGCCATTCCCCACTCAAAAATGTCTTCAAAACTGCAGCAAGAGTGATCATGCTTAAATGCAAAAATTCAATCAAGTCACTACTTAATACAATACAATGGTTTCTCAATGTCTTTCCTTGTGTACCTTTCCAGTTACTGTTGCCACTGCTGCCCTTTACCACTGTCCCATAGAAACTGAACTGCAAGACATCCCAGCTTCCTGTCTCTGGGCCCTTTCTCAAGTTCTTCTCCCTTCCTGATTCATTCTCACTTCCTTCCTCCTCTTCCTCTGCTTCCACCATCTGCCCTTCTCCTAATTTGCTCCTAATCATCACTCTGGTCTCAATTCTGAAATCACTTGTTTTAGAAAATATTCCTTGGCCCTCCAATTATGAGTCAGAAATCCCCTTAATGTGTTGGCATAGCACATGACTTCAGATTAAGAAACAAATTATAATGGAAGAGTAACACTTTCACTTGTTCATCTTGCTTTGGCTCTTTGAATCCTCATATTTTAAATGGTTAGATGTTTACACAGTGGTGGTTTTTGTTTTCTTATTTCTCCAGATGATTTCTGATCCAGGTTTATAGACATGTAAACTTAAGTTAATTCATATCTTCATAAAACAAGACCAAATTTGTAAATCTAGAAGTATGAGAAGATGGACTGAGGCTAACTCCTAATTATTTCCCCATGCTCTGGCTTGGAAAAAAATCCTTACCCTTCCATATTCAAAATAATTGAATTCACACTTCCACCAAGACTCTTTCTACCTTCATCTAAATTAAGTGACAATCTATAGAAAAAAAAGGACAGTATATTTATTGCTTAGCACTGAGGTTCCAATGCCTAGCATAAAATCTCACACATAGTGGGTGTTCAATAAATAGATGCTGAATGAATCAATGAAATCTTTCCAAGACAATAAACACATGAAAGATTTCTGTTGTGTTAATTGTTGAAAATAGACTTCATATGTACCTTGGACTGAGCCCTCAGTTGAGTTTTTCACTAACATTTACCATGTGGGTAGGTCCATTCAACAAGGACTCATCCTCAGTTTCCTATGCTATGCTTTAATTTGCCACCCAAAATAGCGCCATTTTTTGAGTTCGAATGAGTGCAATCATTTGGAATCTTATCTACCTCTGCTTTTCCCCTAACTCTTAGGGTCATTTGTTTGGACACTTTAATTTTTTTCAACTCTGACTTTCACTCTGCTCAGGTCCTGTTATCCTTGCTAACAAAACCTACACACGTTAAGGTAAAGATAGAAAAGTTCAGCAAGAAATTCTAAAACTCAGTTTTTTTACATATATTTTCCCGATTAATTTGAAAATGTACTGGGGATATATCATGAAATACAGGTAAGTTTCAAGATAGGTAATGTTTACAATAACACAATGGAGGAGATTGGTTCAAGATGGTGGAGTAGAAAGAGGTCCTCTCACTCCCTCCTGTGAGAGCACCAGAATCACAACTAACTCCTGAACAATCATCGACAGGAAGACACTGGAACTCACCAAAAAAGAAACCCCCATCCAAAGACAAAGGAGAAGCCACAATGAGATGGTACGAGGGGCGCAAACACAATAAAATCAAATCTCATAACTGCTGGGTGTGTGACTCAAACTGGAGAGCACTTATACCACAAAAGCCCACCCACTGAAGTGAAGGTTCTGAGCCCCATGTCAGGCTTCCCAACCTGTGGGTCCAGCAATGAGAGGAGGAATTCCTAGCGAGATTTGATTGCAGGACTTCGACAGGACTGGGGGAAACAGAGACTCCACTCTTGGAGGGCACACACAAACTAGTGTGCACATAGGGACCCAGGGGAAAGAGCAGTGACCCCATGGGAGACTGAACCAGACCTACCTGCTAGAGTTGGAGGGTCTGCTGCACAGGCAGGGGGTGGCTGTGTCTCACCGTGAGGACAAGAACGCTGGCAGCAGAAGTTCTGGGAAGTACTCCTTGGCGTAAGCACACCCAGAGTCCACTAATAGCCCCATCAAAGAGCCCAGGTAGGCTCCAGTGTTGGGTCGCCTCAGGCCAAAAAACCAACAGGGAGGGAACCCAGCCCCACCCATCAGCAGACAAGGGGATTAAAGTTTTACTGAGCTCTGGCCCACCAGAGCAACAGTCAGCTCTATCCACCACCAGTCCCCCTCATCAGGAAACTTGCACAAGCCTCTTAGATAACCTCATCCACCAGAGGGCAGACAGCAGAAGCAAGAAAAACTACAATCCTGCAGCCTGTGGAACAAAAACCACATTAACAGAAAAATAGACAAGATGAAAATGTAGAGGGCTCTGTACCAGATGAAGGAACAAGATAAAACCACAGAAAAACAACTAAATGAAGTGGAGATAGGCAACTTTCCAGGAAAGGAATTCAGAATAATGATAGTGAAAATGATCCAGGACCTCAGAAAAAGAATGGAGGCAAAGATGGAGAAGATGTAAGACATGTTTAGCAAAGACGTAGAAGAATTAAAGAACAAACACCTAGAAGAACTGAACCAGACCTACCTGCTAGAGTTGGAGGGTCTGCTGCACAGGCAGGGGGTGGCTGTGTCTCACCGTGAGGACAAGAACGCTGGCAGCAGAAGTTCTGGGAAGTACTCCTTGGCGTAAGCACACCCAGAGTCCACTAATAGCCCCATCAAAGAGCCCAGGTAGGCTCCAGTGTTGGGTCGCCTCAGGCCAAAAAACCAACAGGGAGGGAACCCAGCCCCACCCATCAGCAGACAAGGGGATTAAAGTTTTACTGAGCTCTGGCCCACCAGAGCAACAGTCAGCTCTATCCACCACCAGTCCCCCTCATCAGGAAACTTGCACAAGCCTCTTAGATAACCTCATCCACCAGAGGGCAGACAGCAGAAGCAAGAAAAACTACAATCCTGCAGCCTGTGGAACAAAAACCACATTAACAGAAAAATAGACAAGATGAAAATGTAGAGGGCTCTGTACCAGATGAAGGAACAAGATAAAACCACAGAAAAACAACTAAATGAAGTGGAGACAGAACAAAATAGAGAAAAAAGAATGAAAAGAAATGAAGACAGCCTAAGAGATCTCAGGGACAAGATTAAACGCAGCAACATTTGAATTATAGGGGTCCCAGAAAGAGAAGAGAGAGAGAAAAGACCTGAGGAAATATTTGAAGAGATTATAGTTGAAAACTTCCCTAACATGGGAAAGGAAATAGTTACCCAAGTCCAGGAAGGGCAGAGTCCCAGGCAGGATAAACCCAAGGAGAAACATGCCAAGACACATAGTAATCAAATTGGCAAAAATTAAAGACAAAGAAAAATAATTGAAAACAGCAAGGGAAAAATGACAAATAAATAAAAGGGAACACCCATAAGGTTAACAGCTGATTTCTCAGCAGAAACTCTACAAGCCAGAAGGCAGTGGCATGACATATTTAAAGTGATGAAACGAAAGAACCTACAACCAAGATTACGCTACCCAGCAAGGATCACATTCAGATTCGATGGAGAAATCAAAAGCTTTACAGACAAGCAAAAGCTAAATGAATTCAGCACCACCAAACCAGAATTACAACAAATGCTAAAGGAACTTCTCTAGGTGGGAAACACAAGAGAAGAAAAGGACCTACAAAAACAAATCCCAAACAATTAAGAAAATGGTAATAGGAACATACATATTGATAACTACCTTAAACATGAATGGATTAAATGCTCCAACCAAAAGACACAGGCTTGGTCTTTCCTCGTGGTGCAGTGGTTGAGAGTCTGCCTGCAGATGCAGGGGGCATGAGTTCATGTCCCTGTCCAGGAAGATCCCACATGCCGCAGAGCGGCTGGGCCCATGAGCCATGGCCGCTGAACCTGTGCCTCTGGAGCCTCTGCTCCACAATGAGAGAGGACACAACAGTGAGAGGCCCGCGTACCACACACACACAAAAAAAAGACACAGGCTTGCTGAATGGATACAAAAACAAGACCCATACATATGGTGTCTACAAGAGACCCACTTCAGACCTAGGGACACATACTGACTGAAAGTGAGGGGATGGAAAAAGATATTCCTTGCAAATGGAAATTGAAAGAAAGCTGGAGTATCAACACTCATAAAAGACATAATCAATTTAAAAATAAAGAATGTTACAAGAGACAAGGAAGACAAGACATAATGATCAAGGGATCAATCCAAAAAGAAGAAATAACAATTATAAATATATATGCACCCAACATAGGAGCACCTCAATACATAAGGCAACTGCTAACAGCTATAAAAGAGGAAATTGACAGTAGCACAATAAGAGTGGGGGACTTTAAAACCTCACTTACACCAATGGACAGATCATCCAAATGACAGATCATTTAGATGATTATTAATCATCCAAATTAATAATCAGATCAGAAAATTAATAAGGAAACAGAAGCTTTAAATGACACAATAGACCAGATAGATTTAATTGATATTCATAGGACATTACATCCAAAAACAGCAAATTACACTTCTCAAGTGCACATGGAACATTCTCCAGGTTAGATCACATCCTGGGTCAAAAATCAAGCCTCAGTAAATTTAAGATTATTGAAATCATATCAAGCATCTTTTCTGACCACAACGTTATGAGATTACAAATCAATTACAGGGAAAAAAACGTAAAGAACACAAACACATGGAGGTTAAACAATACCTTACTAAATAACCAAGACATCACTGAAGAAATCAAAGAGGAAAAAAAAAACACCTGCAGACAAATTACAATGAAAACACAATGATCCAAAACCTATGGGATGCAGCAAAAGCAGTTCTAAGAGGGAAGTTTAGAGCAATACAATCCTACCTCAAGAAACAACAAACATTTCAAATAAACAATCTAACTTAAAAGAAGTAGAGAAAGAAGAACAAACAAAACCAAAAGTTAGTAGAAAGAAAGAAATCATAAAGATCAGAGCAGAAATAAATGAAACAGCAACAGAGAAAACAATAGCAAAGATCAATAAAACTAAAAGCTAGTTCTTTGAGAAGATAAACAAAATTGATAA
>NC_041219.1:97402062-97417488 GCF_002837175.3 Physeter macrocephalus
AAACCTATGATCATCTCAATAGATGCAGAAAAAGGTTTTGACAAAATTCAACACTGATTTATGATAAAAACTCTCCAGAGAGTGAGCATAGAGGGAACCAACCTCAACATAATAAAGGCCATATATGACAAACCCACAGCAAACATCATTCTCAATGGTGAAACACTGAAAGCATTTCCTTTATGATCAGGAACAAGACCAGGATGTCCACTCTCACCACTAATATTCAACATAGTTTAGGAAGTCTTAGCCATGGCAATCAGAGAAATAAAAAGAAATAAAAGGAATACAAACTGGAAACTAAAACTGTCACTCTTTGCAGATGACATGATAGTACACATAGAGAATCCTAAAGATGCCACCAGAAAACTACTAGAGCTAATCAATGAATATGGTAAAGTTTCAGGATACAAAATTAACGCACAGAAAGATATAAAATTAATGCACAGAAATCTCTTGCACCCTACATACTAATGATGAAAAATCTGAAAGAGAAATTAAGGAAACACTCGCACTTACCATTGCAACAAAAAGAATAAAATACCTAGCAATAAACCTACTTAGGGAGAAAAAAGACCTGTATGCAGAAAACTATAAGACATTGATGAAAGAAACTAAAGATGATACAAACAGACGGAGAGATATACCATGTTCTTGGATTGGAAGAATCAATATTGTGAAAACGACTATACTACCCAGAGCAATCTACAGATTCAGTGCAATCCCTATCAAATTACCAATGGCATTTTTTACAGAACTAAAACAAAAAATCTTAAAATTTGTATGGAGAAACAAAAGACCCTGAATAGCCAAAGTGGTCTTCAGGGTAAAAAACAGAGCTGGAGGAATCAGATTCCCTGACTTCAGACTATACTATAAAGCTGCAGTAATCAAGACAATATGGTACTGGCACAAAAACAGAAATATAGATCAATGGAACGGGATAAAAAGCCCAGAGACAAACCCACCCACCTATGGTCAACTAATCTATGACAAAGGAGGCAAGGATATACAATGGAGAAAAGACAGCTTCTTCAATAAGTGGTGCTGGGAAAACTGGACAGTTAAATGTAAAAGAATAAAATTAGAACACTCCCTAACACCATAGACAAAAATAAACTCAAAATGGATTAGACACCTAAATGTAAGGCCGGACACTATAAAATTCTTAGAACAAAATATAGGAAGAACACCCTTTGACATGAATCACAGCAAGATCTTTTTTGATCCACCTCCTAGAGTAATGGAAATAAAACCAAAAATAAACAAATGGGACCTAATGAAACTTAGAAGTTTTTGCACAGTGAAGGAAACTACAAACAAGGCAAAAAACAACCCTCAGAATGGGAGAAAATATTTGCAAATGAATCATTGGACAAGGGATTAATCTCCAAAATATATAAACAGCTCATGCAGCTCAATATTAAAAAAAACCAAACAACCCAATCCAAAAATGGGCAGAAGACTTAAATAGACATTTCTCCAAAGAAGACATCCAGATGGCCAAGAGGCACATGAAAAGCCTCTCAACATCACTCATTAATAGAGAAATGCAAATCAAAACTGCAACGAGGTATCACCTCACACCAGTTAGAATGGGCATCATCAGAAAATCTACAAACATTAAATGCTGGAGAGGGTGTGGAGAAAAGGGAACCCTCTTGCCCTGTTAGAGGAATGTAAATTGATACAGCCACTATGGAGAACAGTATGGAGGTTCCTTAAAAAATTACAAATAGAATTACCATATGACCCAGCAATCCCACTACTGGGTATATACCCTGAGAAAACCATAATTCAAAAAGACACATGCACCCCAATGTTCATTACAGCACTTTTTACAATAGGCAGGACATGGAAGCAACCTAAATGCCCATCGACAGACAAATGGATAAAGAAGATGTGGTACAGGTATACAATGGATTATTAGTCAGCCATAAAAAAGAACAAAACTGGGTCATTTGTAGAGACATGGATGGATCTAGAGACTGTCATACAGAGTGAATTAAGTCAGAAAGCGAAAAACAAATATCGTATATTAACACATATATGTGGAACCTGGAAAAATGGTACAGATGAACTGGATTTGCAGGGCAGAAATTGAGACACAGATGTAGAGAAAAAACGTATGGACACCAATCTAATATTTATAAAACGGATAACTAATAAGAACCTGTTGTATAAAAAAATAAATAAAATAAAATTCAAGAACAAAACAAAACCAAAAAATAACACAATGGAGAAAAGAGACTCCAATAAATAAAGCTGTTATTGAAAAACTCCAGTAACTATTCAGTGAAATCACTGAAAAACTGATAGCTATTAGATCAAATTCTCTCAGAAAAGAAAACTATACAATGAGAGTTATCTTCTCAGGAGGAAATCAAGTAACTTAGAAAAACAAGTTTAGAAGATTATGAAAATTAATAAAGTAAAATTTGACAGTGGTTTGGGGGAATTATAAGAACAGAAATCATGAAATAGTATTTGAATCTTCATATAAAGATTTTATGCAAAAGCAGGGAGAAGAGAATCAAAGACATATTGTGTATGTTCCTAAGCATAGGGACACAAAAAACTGCCTTCTCAGATCTTTCACATCATTTGTTTTAGCAATTTAGTTTCAGATTCTGTAAAAATGTCATTGTGACATTAATTTTTGTGACATCTTAATTTTAATAGCATTAAAATGGGGGAAACATACCATTAAGAATTGAAGAAAACATCATGTTAAAAAAAAATATGTGGTTCATAAATATTAATAAGCATTTTTGGATAAATAAAATGAAATCTAATAAATCTGATAAAAAGCTTGGAAGCCAAGCCACAGCCATACCATGTACAGAAAGAGCAGTGATCCCAGGCAGAGCTGGCCTAGATTAAAAATAATTATTGCTGCTCGGTCTCATGACGTTTATGAAGCCAACTTCTCTGAATCCGTTTCCTCATCTATGAAATGGTAATAAAAATATCTTTCACACCAATCTTAGGAATAGCTGAGGAAATATTATGAGAGGATAAGATATATATATAACAAGTTTACAAATTAAAGCTTGATTTAACAAAAATGAGCATGTAGCTCTGTAGCAGGACTAAGCCCAGAGAGCCTAAGATGTGAAAGGTTAAAAGTCAGATGTCCCAGAGGGTTCCCAAATGTTGATGGAACTTCCTTTTTGACTGGTTATTTCACATGAGTATCTACTCTTTTGTGAAATATGATTTAAAGCATATACACATGCATGGAAATGCATGCACACAGGCACTGCACGTGTGTGTGTGTGTATATATATATATATATATATATATGATGTTTTTTAGTTAAGGCTTTCATCCCTAATGCACTGGAAAAGCAAAGAGCATAAGAAGGAAAGAGAAAAGTGAAAAGAATACATGCAAATTCAAGACCAAGTCATCTCTATTTCTAAGCCTTGTTTTTGCATAAGTATTCATTGATACTCCAGGTACATGGGAGCTCTGTCAATACCTTTCACTAAGAGCTTGATCTGAAGAGCTCCAGTTTCCACCAGTACTAGAAGTCTATTTTTTTATTGAAATATAGTTGGTTTTCAATATTATATTATTTTCAGGTGTTACAGCATAGTGATTCAGTATTTCTACAGATTACACTCCATTGAAAGTTATTACAAAATAATGGCTATGATTCCCTGTGCTTATATACATACATCCTTCTTGCTTATCTATTTTATACATAATAGTTTGTATCTCTTAATCCCATATCCGTATCTTGCTCCTCCCGCCTTCGCTCTCCCCACTAGTAAAAACCACTTTGATTTTTATAGCTGTGAGTCTGTTTTGCTATATATATTCATTTGGTTTATTTTTTAGATTCCACATATGAGTGATATCATACAGTATTTATCTTTCTCTGACTTATTTCACTAAGCATCATATTCTCTAGGTTCATCCACATTGCTGCAAATGGCAGAATTTCATTCTTTTTTAAGGCTGAGTAATATTCCATTTTATGTATATATATGTGTGTGTGTATATATATATATATATATATCACATCTTTATCCATCCTTCTTTTGATGGACACTTGTGTTGCTTCCATATCTTGGCTGTTGTAAATAGTGCTGCTATGAACATTGGGGTGCACTATCATTTCAAATTAGTGTTTTTTGTTTTTTCTAGATATATACGCAAGAGTGGAATTGATGGAAAACATAGTAGTTCTGTTTTTAGTTTTTTGAGGAGCAGTCTATGCAAAGCCTTTGGAAATGACTTTCTGGAAAATCAAAATTTCACTGGATGATAAATACAATCCCAAACAGAATCCCAATTGGAATATTTCCCTTTTATGTCCTACAGTCTGAAAGTGATCTAGATGAATGATGTCTAGATGAATGGTCTAGATGTCCTTGTTGAAGGCAACTGAATGGACATAACCATTAACACTGAGTTCGATTTATCATCCTTATGCCAAAAAGGGGGGTATTTTAAAGCTAAAAATGAAAAATAATAAAATAGGAGACTGGATAATTTGTAATCAGTTTTAGTTTAGTGCAGTAATAATGCGAAGATGAATAAACAGCCTCATCCACAACTCCCATTAACAAATACTTTACTCCCATAAAAAAATACTTTCAAGTCAATTGGTGTATATCTGAACCAAGTATAATCTCATAGTCAGCTGAAGAATACAAAAACTATCTATCTTATTTATCTAGACAAGCAACTTACTCCAGACAAGCTCATATTTTGATATCATCACTTTGGATAACTTTGATTATGTCAGCTGAAATAGGAACAATAATAGATTCAGACTGTGTGTCTGTATTTGTGAAAGCTTATTCTAAAATACAAAGCATAATCAAGGAATAGATTGGAGGCTTTAACAATTCCATTCTGTTTTATGACACATAAAGAAGCAGAGCTTTTGGTTACTATTCACTCCTTTTACCACACTCCTTCTGGGGAGCCCTGCAGGACTCTGGATTGCAGCTAATGCAACATTTGAAAAGTACTGAATCAATTCAGACTCTCATCTGAAAAATCAAGAGAAAAAATAATTCTGTCCAAGTTCTCAAAAACTTTAAGCTGACAGTCTTTTAAAAATATGAAATGAACAATTAGATTTGTTGTGAGTTGATTTCATAATGAACAGTATAGTATCCATAGTAAGGAATATCCATAGTAAGAATGTTAAGAAAAAATGTGCAAATTGTGAGGTGCCTTTGTATAAAACACAATTTACTTTAAACCAACAAGCAACACTTATAATGCTAAAGTTGTAAGCATCAACAAATAGACAACTTTAATATCCTCTAAAGAGTTGATTGGTTGACTGATTGATTTTTTACTAATTCATCTATATATTTCCCACTAAGATAGTACTCTGTCTCACAGCAGAAAAAATAGAGAGGCTCTTCCTAATTTGAGTTTGTTTTGCTTTGGTTGTACCTGACATGGCTGAGAAATTGTTTGAAAATCTTTATTTTAATAATACAAATCACTATTAGGTATTAATATTTATTACAAAAATATTTACAAAGGTGTTATCTCTGTTTCCCCTTGTAAATCCCAACTAAGCGCTCTTATTAGTATTTGTGAGGATAAGGAGGACAAGAGGATAGATGGATAGACTGGATTGGAGCATAACTGTGAGTCAGTTTTGCACGAAATGGTTCTAAAATTGACTATGATTTCCAACCTACAATATACTTATTTTGGGGGTCAATTATTAATGTAAATTTTGCATTTGTTCATTTTTTACTTTCCTTGAATGAGACTATATATATATATATATATAATATAAACATATAAATATATGTAATGATGATATTAAATTAACCTTCTTTACCAAGAGTATAAGTTTTATTGCTGCTATTAATGTTAAGTTTACTTTTTTGGTTTTTATACTTTTTCTTTTAGAGGTGTAAAAATTATTAACAATTCCATGAAATTTTTATGTGTACTTCACAAGCAGTCTGAGAATTGGTGAGGCCAATATTACTAATTCCCATTTTAAGATTAGTAACCTGAAGCTTAGAGGGGTTAAGTTATTTGTCTAAAATTTCAAAGGGAATACATTCAGGTTTTCTTGTTCTTAATCAGTCCAATAGTTTGATGATACTACCACATTCATATTTATTGATACTTTTAACCGCACAGAGATGTTTTCTTTTGATACTTCATTATCTATTGCTTAGTTATATGGATCTATCACAAATATTATCATATTATAGTCTTATATTACATTTGATTATTTTGTCTGAGAGGTCAATTCATAGAGAAAGAAGTGATTTTTCTCCTTTATAACCAGTCCCTACTGCCTTTTCTTCTTTTTCAGATGCTCTAGATTCTGTCTGTACTACAAAGCCATGATACATAATTCAGTACTGTACAACTTAAGTAGGAGTTTCATCTTTGAGAAGCCCTAAAGACTATACTGGCTGCCAGACATATGAAACACATCCAGCAAAAGCCCTGAAAAAAAATTATAATTAATCAGAAAAGCATCTTTGAAATATTCTTTCTTCCTTTTATTACATTTTATCTCCTTTAAAGAGAACTATATGTTGTCAGATTAGTGTTGTTCATAAATTCCAAAATAGCACTTTAATCTCTTGACTTAATCAAAACCAGTGAGGTCTAGATGCTAACTCTCATAAATTGTTCACATATTTATTTGTTCATTATATATTCACTAATGCTACCAAAAGGAATCTGTTACAGCTTACATAGTCAACGAAGCTTTTAACACAGTGATAGAAGAATGAGATCCCAGTATGAAGGAAATCATGTAACCTAGTTTAGGGCACATTACTTATTAATTGAATGGAATATTTAGCTAAAATCTGCCGAGCTGACAAGGAAAAAAAAAAAATCCTAACATTGAACACTAAGAAAAATGTTGATGTTATACAAATGTCATTGGGAAAAAAAATAATTTAAAAGAAAAAATCAGATGCATGCTTCATATACATATTCTTATCTTAATTCTGGTGTCAAATTGCAGCTGTGAGAGTTCATTCTATATAGGCATAAAGCTTTCTTCTCCTATGACAATATATGAGTAAAGTTTAGAAGTTTAGAAGCTCTGGAGGAACAACTCACTCCTTCAAGCTGTAACTCTACTGCTCCCTATTTAGGAATATGCCTGTGGCATAAATAATAAGATATAATTCTAGTTGTTAGTCACATTATTAACTCACTATTTTTCAAGCTTTTCCTAGGATCTTTGCAAACAATAAAATTCAAATAATTTTTAGTTCACATTTTTAGTTAGCATAAGTAGGTTGCACAATGCTTGAAAGTGACACAGATTGAAAGAAGGAGCAACCACTAGTAAATTCAATTTTCATTCTGAAATATGCACGTAGAAAACAAAAAAGAAAGCTTCGGCTGATTTGAATTATTACTTTGTTAGAAATATTGAAAATGAAAAACTGCTCTATGGGATGATGATGCATAGGAAGAAAGGAAGTGAATACTTAAAGTCTTTAAGGAAACTTAATGGAAGCATTTGAGTTGTTAACACTCTCACCCCCAATCCTTGCCATCTTTTTTTTTTTCCAACTACTGATAGATTTGCTCTCTTCTTTTTATATCAATTATCAAATCTCGATATGTTTTTCTAACTTCCACTACAGTGCATTGCTAAAGTAATCTCTTCCATCATCAATAAACTGGATCTTTTCCATTGATTTGTCTGCTGAATTCATTTTATTTAGATCAGGCTCTAAAATTAACACATGATTCAGGTTCCCCAATTAACTCAATCTGTGTATAATTATTTTTACTGCCTATGTGGAATATTTGGTTTCCATTCTACTCAAATGCATTTTGATATGTTTCTTTAGAGCTCAAACTTAATCGCTCTATTCTTACCAAAATAATAAATAAATAGGAGGCTATATTTCTTTGTAATTTGTCTCATATTCAGTTATGTATTGAATAAATAAAGACTTAATACTAAATTATTTTTAAATAACTAATCACTGGTATTTGACACATATATGAAAAAATATCATTTCTTATACAAAATTAAAATATTGGGTTTTATTAACATATTTTAAATACTTATTGTTACTCCAGTGATCACATTTTAATAAATATGTAAAACACTTATCACAATGCCTAGCACAAAGTGAAAAATGAATAAATGTTGGTGTACCAATTTCCCTCTTTAAATTATGCTTTATTCTGTCAACAAAACACAATAAACAGTAATTCTGCTGTGAAACAGGTAGCAACATCTACAGGCAATTAACAAATACGTGTTCTTCGTTCTCCCTATTTTAGCAGTTGCTAGGCACTATGATCATCGTTTTTCTGCATTTAGTATCTATTGCATATCTACACTTTGCTGGGACAATTTAATCCTAATCAATCTTCCACATGAGCAATAGAAATTCATAGGACCTCCATTTCAGCTTTAACACATTTACTCCTGTTTCTTCCTAAGTTATAAGCTACTGAAAATTCTGTTTTTAAGTCATACAACCAAAGCATTTATTTTCAGCACATCGATTGACACATGACTAGCTCTTTTAAAGAAGAATTAAGTTTGTATCGATACTGAGCATGTCTCAAGGGGTGCCCATTTCCTAATCAGTATTCATGAATGAGCATTATATTTCTGTGGTTAAGATCTAAGAATTATACGTGTTCTGAATCACAGAGAAATAATTTTCTTTCATTTAAAATTTCTTTTCTAAGAATGATTCTTGAGACAGATAATTTAGAGAAGCAAAAGCAATTAATTAAAAACATTTTTCAGATGAAACTGGAGACTGTCATACAGAATGAAGAGAGTCATAAAGAGAAAAACAAATATTGTATGTTAATGCATATATGTAGAATCTAGAAAAATGGTACAGATGAACCAGTTTGCAAGGCAGAAATAGAGACACAGATGTAGAGAACAAATGTATGGACACCAAGGTGGGAAAGTGGTGGGGGGTGGGGGGAATGAATTGGGAGATTGGGATTGACATGCATACACTGATATGTATAAAAGAGATAACTAATAAGAACCTGCTGTATAAAAAAAATTAAATAATTCAAAAAAATTAAAAAAACAAAAAAACATTTTTCACTAGGCTAAGAAATTAATTACATGAAGAACATTACATCTGAACAAGAATTCTACAGTTAAGGGAAAAAATTACTGCAATTTTTATGTTATTATTGACTTTTTAACCATGTACGCTTTGAAACTTGTTTTTCTATATGTAGGTATGTCTAAATAGAAGGTCTTAAATTGTAACTCTCAATCATTAGAAACTCAGTTTCCACATGCAAAAATTAAGGATTAGTCACAATTTCATTTGACACATTCCAACTCTAAAATTTCATTTTATCCTTGATGAGGGACTAGACAGACAAATTCTAAATAATCTTCAACTTGGATTACCAAAAATATTTTCTTTACTACTGCATGAAGCATCTATTTAAGTTCAATTTAAATAAAAGGAGGGCTTCACCTAAAGGCATTAACATTTGCATAGGTGAGGGCTATATCCTACTGCAATAAAAGAGATAGAAAATTATTAGATTAGATTTTCTTTTTTGCATTTAATAACATCAAAATAATCACTGTGCAAAAGAATTTTCCTTTTTTGCTACAAAAATGATTAAAGTATATCATTTATTAAAAAATCAACAGTATTTGGTATTCATCCTCTTCTGTAAAGGTCTTATCAAAATATATCTATGTAAACAATTGGCCATGTTTTCTCTCTTCTAGCTGAGTATTCTGGCACAAATAACCACTTCTCTCAGTATCTTTATTATTATTTCTGCTTAATTCTACTCCCCTCAAGAATTTTCTATGTATTTAACATCTTGAGTAAGTTCCAAAGAACCAATGTACAATTTCAAGTCATCTTTAATAAATGATACAAATCCAGACTCAACAAGACACATTCTTTATGGCTTGGATCTCTACTTATCTTGCAGGTCACTTACACCTAAATATATTGTTTTATATAATTTGTCATTTAGCTGTGAATAGGTCACAACATGGAATACACACACTGATATTTTAAATACTTTCTTAACATTCCTACTGCCTCAGTGTAGTCCATTTCACTATTACTATTATGAATTAATTATGTGAAAGAAGAAGACCTTATTATCAATATATTAGGGACAAATATTTACCAGCTGTTTACAATATATCAGGCAATGCGCTAAATGATGGAGATATGGACATAAACAGAACAATTGTTCCCATGGTGTCTGAAAATATGTTGAACATCATTAAAAATAATTTAAAACATTTTTTATTACTTTCATCTCTGCTATTGATGTAACTTCTGCATAAGCCATAATTTATCTTTAATTAAAATAGCCACAGCACTTTTGCTGGACAGAATATTTGTTCAAGTTTTAAAGCACCAAATATTTTTGCATTAATATTCTAATCAATAATGTATAAAAAAAAACCACTTTGTTCATTCCAATTACCTGAACTTGCCAATTTCAACATAGTCTTTGTAAAAACTATCACAAAATACACTCACCTAGTGGTGGAGGTGGGAGAGAAGGGGCTACAAGATAAAAAGATATCTAAATCTTGGTAGCCAGGCAGGTTCCCTAAGGCATATATCAAAGTTGATCTTCACTGAGATTGAAAACCACACTCATAGAGAAGTTGACACTTTTGACATGACAATCAGATATCCAGGTACAGGTATACTTTAGGTCCAGCTACATCACAACCCATCCTTCCCAACATTTGCTTGTACAGCCTTGAGTCACATGACACCATATCCTTCCAATAAATCTCCCCTTTTGCTTAAGCTAGTTCGAGATAGATTTTTGCCATTATTTTATAATAACTTTAAATGGAGTATAATCTATAAAAATATCACTATGTAGTACACCTGAAACTCATGTAATATTGTAAATCAACTATACTTCAATTAAAAAAAAAGAAAAAAAGAGAAAAAAATCTTCTACTACAGGATTCACCTTGCATTTTATATGTATAATTAACATACGAATATTCTCCCCAAAGTCTATTCATTTGATAGTGTGACTTGAACAGTAATGTCTTATAATTAATAAAATGTGATAACATTAATTCATGTGAACATTAATTCAACACAGATTTATTGAACATCTAGTATGTTCATGGCACTGTGCTAGACACTGGGAATGCAGGCACCCTTTCTATTCTTCAATCAAATACAGAAGACTCCCCTGGTTAATATCATTTTTTCTCCTGAAGGAGTTAAGAAGAAGAAAAGGGTTCTAAAAGCATTTCCCCCAACAAAAGAATTTTAAAATTACTCATCATTAATTCATATTTTAGAGGAACTAATAATGAACTAATTAATATAAATTTATTAAAAACATTATTCATCAGACTACTCTGCAATAAGCTGGGTACATGTATTGGACATCTTGTAAAATTTATGTATTTTTCAAGTGTCATTTTGTTCCTTATCCACTAGTCAGATTTTCCATACTTGAGCAAAGTGACCATTTTTGGCCTTAGATTATGCTTATGGATAGTTTCTTTTTCAAATTAAACTTGACTTTCTTCTACTAAATCATAATAAAAATTAATTTTCAATTTTGCACTGCCTCCATTATGCCCATTTTAGTTAAAATGAAAGGAAGATGAACAAACTTATGAACATAAGGGTTCAAAATGTCATTGATTATATACGTGCACTGACATTTGAAGATTCCTGCAGAGTGCCAAGAAAATTTAGTAAAATTATGGGGATATAGAAAAGAAACTTTAATCTCCTAATCCTGAATCTAGAGTTTTAGTAACAGTATAACTTCTATCTCTCAGTTTTCCCATCTTTAAAGCGAGGATCTCATAGTCTCCTAGAGAGGATTAAATGAGATTATTCATTTAAGCATGATCTCAGCAAAACCTTTTTTCCTTTCAAGTTGTATTTTAACTACCTATCTCTTTTTAGTGAGAACCTCTGAAATTTACAGTCAACACCATTTATTTCATAACTGCACTGACTAAATCATTATACAAATATTTCTAAACTATTTTAAGTATCCTTTTACTACCTCATTCAGGAAGTTATTTTTGATGCCCTCCCTTAATTTTAGCTAGAGCCCAATTTATATGCACTTACTGTACCTGCTTCTACCTTTACAAGTGTTAGCTTTGTCCAGTGAGCTTTCAGTTATTTTCTCTCCTTCTTTTAACAGACTATTCTGCCTATGGAAACAAGGAATATAATTCCCTTTGCATAGCCAATGCACATAAAAGGAGCTTAATAAACATTTGCTGAATTAATAAATTAGTCTGTTCCCTGACCTCAACAGATTCACAATCATGTAGGGTAATATACATATCTATTACATATGAATATAACAGCATTCCATCGATTAGATTGTACCATAGTATCTGGTATATATAAATCTATTTATTCCATCTGAATATAAACTCTCTGATGGAAAGGTTCATGTTGTACTCATTTTTGTATCCCCAAAGTCTGGCATAGTAGCTAGCATATGTGCAAGATTTGCCAAATACGGTTCTTCAGTTCAAGAGAGTTGTGTGTGTATACACACACACACACATACGCACCCACACATCTACACACACACATAAAGTGGGCACTTGGAACTTGGGAACATACTGCTACTAGCTTTGTGCTCAAAAGTTTAATTCAAGGGATTGAAGTTGCAACTAAATGCATCACTCAAAAAGAATAGTCATACAGTCTAGACAACTGTTGATAAATGATCCTTGCTTCTGTGTGTGGGATTAATTGGAATGCAGATATTTTAGAAATAATTATGATGGCAATAAACATAAGAGTTTTAGGCACAGTGGCATAAGGGCTTTGGCTAGTAAAACAGATAGTAATAAATTGGCCTGAGAAATATAGTTGATGTATCATAAAAATAAGTTTATAGGTTAGATTGGAGAACAAAAGGAAAGAGTGGAGTTAATTCTTTTTTTTTTTTTTTTTTTGGAGTTAATTCTAAATTTATAAACTTGGCAAATGACAGTGTCTCTTGCACTTAGAACCCATGTATCTATCTGAAGATCAATCAAGATAGCCATAATGCCAAGATTCTCATACAAATGTTACTGTATATGGCACTTTTATGTTAGTCTATAATGACAAATAAAATTTTAAAGTACTTAACTATGTTATATAATTTTACCAAGTGTTTGTAAGCATGGATAATTGTCCCTGAATGTAGTGATTTAAGGATAAATAAGTCCGAAGACAAAAATGAGACAAAATGACTTGTAATCATCTTCTTAATGTTCACTGAGACAGAGCTGCTATCACTTTTAACAGGCAAGGACAAAATAAGAAATTTTTTCTAAAGATAATATTATGTTCAGATTTTCCACAGTCTGATAAATCCTCTTTTGGTAAGGATTAAAGTTCTTATTCTCTACAGGTATTACCTCTCAGTATTATTTTCCAGCCAAATCCTCCAAGCCAGGGCCAGAACTCAAATTATAGGAAACACAAAACTAGTAAATAATAGATAAATTTTATGTTCATGATAATTTCACAGAATACATTTCCTCAGTAGTAAGCATCTCAGAATTTTCAACTAAAACTGTTCCTCTGTAGATCAGTGTTCATCATGGTTTCAAAGCACTTTAAAAATTATAATAAAAATCATTTCCTAGGTTCAGGTAAAGGGAAAATTTGCAGTTTTCCAATATTCTTACCTATTTATTCTGGAACTTGGGTGCCCTCATACTGACCTATTTAGTTTACCAGTAGTCCACCTAATTCACCTCTTGGCTTCCTGCTCACCCAGTTCTTCAACAGATTTCTTCTGTTTGTCACCCAGCTTCTCGTGTTGCCAACTTTATATCATCTTCCATCTGTTTAAATTCCTATGTTCTTTCTGGCACAGCTCCGCCTCCAGATTCTCTCCCAGCCACCTACCTTGCTGCCCTTCCATCTGCTAGCATGACTAGTGTCTTTTCTAACCTGTTCCCAATCTAAATTGTCTCCAATTATCCACTTGAATTTCTTTATCAAAAGTTTATCTCTTAAAGGACTATTGTGATTGCAATAGTTACTTATAATCACACAATCTTGGAGTAGATAGGGAAGTTAAAAGCCAAAATGCTCAAACATGCATTTAATGTTTTAATTCTTCTACCCTTTAAAGTCATTTACTTTTCTCAGCTTTTTTTTGTGTGTGTGTGGTACGCGGGCCTCTCACCGCTGTGGCCTCTCCCGTTGCGGAGCACAGGCTCCAGAAGCGCAGGCCCAGCGGCCATGGCTCACGGGCCCAGCCGCTCCGCGCCGCGGCATGTGGGATCTTCCCAGACCGGGTCACGAACCTGTGTCCCCTGCATCGGCAGGTGGACTCTCAACCACTGCGCCACCAGGGAAGCCCTCAGCTTCTTTTAATGATAATGTTTTGAAGGAATAGCGTGCACTACTGAAAGATACCACTAATGTCTTTTCATATACATTTCTTCTGCACACTACTTCTGTGTGGCTCAACTCTTCTTAGTCCTGTGGTTAAGTGCATTTGTCATTGTTCCAAAGTTCTGCATTCACTGATTACCAACAACCTTTTCTTGAACACCACATTCTCAAGACAGTTCAATTCAAATTTTTAGGCTTAATGTAGCAGAAATATTTTTTATTTAGGATGTGTGTTATAGTTGCCTACCGGATGCCAAAGAGGTTATATAAACAACACTAGCATTTGATTATTACAGTTTCAGAATTTGATATTTAAGGAGCATAAGGTGGCATTTTTCCTTGACATTGATTTAGTTGCTTGATGAGGTAGATGCTTATTTTCATGTAGCAGAAGTAACATACTACAAGTTAAAGTGGACTCAGGAAAATATTTAAAACTTTAGACCTATGTACCTTGTCATGAGATTAAAAACTAATTGTACACTCACATTTCTGGAGTAATACCCTTCCTCTATCAACCACAACTTAGAAAAGAATTAAGCTTGTGTTTACAGGAGGTTCACTTAGAAATTACCCTTATATTCAAAATAATAATGTAACGGAGCAGGACCCTTATGGGGCCTTCCCAGGACAGGCCTAACCCCCATATCCTCTGCTTTAGCTCCTCTCTGGAGTATGTAGATTACAGTATCTGATGCACATTTCCTGAGCTGTGTTACAGATGTGAAAACCCCCTACCAAATGGAAAATATTAACTGTTTGAAGACCATAAGCACATAGCCCCAAGCCTACTGGAGCCTGAGGATTGATAATGTTAACCCCTGTGACACGGCCGTTACCTCATTCATCAGCCAAACAAAAGAATTGTGCACAAGCTGATCACACACCCTGCAATCCCCTTCCCTCACCTGGCTTTTAAAAATGCTTTGCTGGGCTTCCCTGGTGGCGCAGTGGTTGCGCGTCCGCCTGCCGATGCAGGGGAACTGGGTTCGCGCACCGGTCTGGGAGGATCCCACATGCCGCGGAGCGGCTGGGCCCGTGAGCCATGGCCGCTGGG
>NC_041219.1:97417675-97428554 GCF_002837175.3 Physeter macrocephalus
GGTGTGAGGCCCGCGTACCACAAAAAAAAAAAAAAAAAAAAAAAAAAAAAAAAAAAAAAATGCTTTGCTAAAACCCTTTGGGGAGTTCAACGTTTTTGGGGACATGAGCCATCCATCTCCTGGCATGGCCCTGCAATTAACCTTTCACTGCTGCAAACTCATACGTTTCAGTTTGTTTGGCCTCACTGTGCTTCAGGCATATGAACTTGTGCTAACAATATAGCAGTTTAATAAAAAGGTAATGATTTCAGAAAGACTTGACTGATTTATTTTAAATACTAGGAATGTAATACTTCTATTGATGTTAATTAACATTAAAGAAGATGTTGATAAGTTTTTCATGTTTATTTTAATATGTTTTATTGTTATCTAGGTATGGTAAGGCCAATAGATCTGGTGATCACTGTCATTGAAAAAAATAGCTTGTTATATTCACAGATCCCGAGAAGGTGGGACATGCCTGGGGACACACAAGGAATCATGGGGGTGCAGGTTTGGTCAAGAGGCAGAGGTAAAAGGGCAACTGTGGGCAAGAGCCTTTATTATGGTTTTCTCAGGAAGGAGGCAAGATAAAAGTGGATTTAGGATTGGCCAGTTTGAATTATTTTAGGGAGCTCTGGGGCATTGAGGCTGTACCTAGTTGTCTTGATGTGAGAATTCTAATAAGAAGGTTGAAGGCAGGGCTTTGGATTGGTTGGTTTGCATTTGAAAATGGAACTTGAGGGCCAGTGGCTTACTAACTCCCGTGATTGGCTCACCCTGGGAGGTGCAGTCCCTCCAGGGTTAGCAAGGCAAAGCATTAGAATACAGAAAAAATATATAGTTAATACAATATTCAATTCAGGATTAACAATCATTAAAAAGAAATGTTGAGAATTCATCTGATTCAGAGATTAGAAATATCTTTAGCATTAAATGCCTCCAGTGTGATTAAATAATATCTGTGAGTACTCAATAACTGTAAGACCCACGTCTAAACAAGTTATTCTGGTGGTTAAGTTCTTAACAACCTGCTCCCACCTTGTTTATTCTCATCTACACCTATACAATTCCTCTATTTCAGTCCTGACACCAGAATATATAATATTGATTTTTGTTTCCACCCCTTTATGCACATTCTTCTCCTGGCTCCATTTAACATTTCTGAGCTTGGTTCGTCCTTTCTCCTGTGACACTAAAACTTTTAACGAAGTATTTTGCCTGATGCTAAGCTCTAATTTTTTTCCTCATTTGAACTATTTGTTCTATTGAAAGCATAGCCCTTCATCTTTTTTTTGCATCTACAGTGGGTACCTAGAAAAAGCACACAAGAAGACCTTAATAAATGCTTCTTCATTGCACTGAGTTGTCTTGTAAAATTAAAGTGATTAGGAAATAATAAATAATTGGGTAAAATGTATATTTATAATCAGAGGGAATAAATTGGTGAAACATGCATGAAGCTGTATTAAAATGACACACTCATCAGTGTCAACTCCTAAAAGCATATATAAAAGGAAAATGTTTCATAAACTATAATTTCTTAGGGAAAATATTTTAAGGAAGAACTAATTTTATCATTTTCTCCAATATAAGAGAAAAGAATATAAAATCTCTTGGTATCACTCTTTGTTATAAATTCATACTTGAAAAAAGTTTTCTGTGTATTTACAAAGCTTGTAGCACATCAGGACTATTTACTAAAGAACCCTATAGGGGATTACCTTGTCTTATAAATGTAAACTCAGATTTAATCAATTCGTATGTGTGTTTTACGTTTGGAAAATGGGCATATCATCTCTCATCTTTTACTCTTCCAATCTTCCATAAATGATTCATAACTTTTCTATAATCTTATTTAATGCTGAATATAGTATAGATAGAGATACAGTTTTCTTCTTATTAGAGTTATTATAATGTAGGTGAAAACATCCCTTTTTAATATACGTATTTATTCTCTATAAGATAATTGCTTGTTTACCAGTTTAAAATATTCTTCTCAACTGATTTATCACTCTAAGTCACCTTTAAAATTCATTTTTAAGCTGACTTACAAAACCTTATATTAGTGAATCATAATATTTCAGAATTCTTATAAATTGATTTTAGAGACATTAATAATATATATCAACTATGAATTAAATTCACTTTTCTTTCAAAAATTTTACATTTGATATTTCACTACTATATAGGTTTCTCATTCCATTTTCCTTCTTTCCATTTTATTATACCCTTTTTATATCTTTAATTTCCTTTCCAACTGAATTTAATACTATTATACTTTGCCATAATAATCATTATCTAAACTCATTTTGGTGTTTCAACTCATATATTGTGGTTGATTTTCAAATATTCTCATTAATCTCTTGTTATTTTCTCCCAATTGATAACCTATAAAAATTAATTGCAACTAATGTGGGAATTGGGAACTGAGCACATCTCATTCCAGATTCCCCTCACACGACCTGGGAAATAATATTCTTTATCAAAACCATTAGATATTTTCAGTGAGATTGATTAATGGCCTGGGTTGAGACTAGAACAATGACAAAGAGGCTTAGGTAAGTACAAGTGCAATGTTACATAGACCCCTTTGTCTATACAATCTCCCCAAGTTGGTCCATTAATTTTACTGCTATGATCTTGTCACCCACCATGGGGGCTTTTCTTCTACTGTCACCTCAGCCAGCTCCAACAAGTAGCACTGCCATTATACTCATTATTCAGAATTTAGTATGTCATTAGGTAATAAATACCTTTAAGTTTCTGTTCCCTCCATTCTTTCTCATTTTCTTTCAGATTCCATTTTAGTAGCCGTTAAGGGGCCACCTCATCCAGGAGGCATTTAAGCAGAACTGACGGCCATGACTCAGCAACGGGAGACCTCTAAGACGTATAGGCAGTTACCTATCCTCCCTTTCTTCCCCTTCCCATGTAAAAACTCACACGTGAGTGTCCTCATAAAACACATTCTACAATGCTGGAGCACAGTGCCACACTACCACCAGACAGTTGACAGGAAAGCCAAGTAACAGAGTAACACTGTAGCAAAAATGAAATGCACTGTGAAATACTTGAAGGGTATTTTTCCTGTGGTCATACTATCATTACTCTATTTCCTTTTTTAATTTTTATTTTTTAATAATAATCCTTATTTTACAAAAAATACTGGACTTATCTATTACTGGTTCTTGATAGATTATTTAGCAAACAAAATTTTAAAAACTTAGCATCAATTAACATACTTGAGAAGTAGGTAATGTTATATTATCTAATTTATATGATATACCTGTTATATTGCATATATTATGTTTTATAAATTATATATTATAGTGTATATATGTATGCTTGCATATGTGTACATATATGCATATGTGTATACATATATATACTAATAATATAAATGTACTGTTGAAAAGCATCCTTAAAAATTTTTACTATATCTAGAGTTTCTTGCTGAATGTTTATTAAATGCTATTTTCCCACCCTAAAGAAAGGTTTAGGAATATATATCATACTGCACATTATCTGCATATTTATTAATTATTTGTCATGATATTTAAGTAAGCAGCTTTAATTCACAAAGACTGGCAAATATAGTAGTAGATAGAACTATATTTTTCAGTTTTGCAGAGTTTTTGTAAATTTTATTTGGCTTTTATACAGTGGGTTCTGCAATTGTATAAGCTTAATTTTTAAAAGACCAAGAAAGAAAGAAAACTTTTTTGGGGGTGGGGGCATAAATTTCAAAATATTACATCTATGCATTCTTTTTGGAGTAAGGCATTCTGGACAAGAGGGAAAAAAAACCAAAACACTACAGGTAGAAGTCAAACTGTTTTGTTTCTGACAACAAGGTCTTCCTTCAAGGACAAGCTAGTCCAAATTATTTTAATTCCATCTGTTCCATTTGTATGCAACACAGTATTTGAGTTTGAGTACCTCAGTGCTTTCCTCTGCTTCTGGGGAAAGGATTGAGCATTTTTGATGTTTACCAACATTTTTTACCATAATTCGAAATTATTGACATTAAGGAAATAATACGACCCAAAGGAATACCACAGCCCTGCTAAAACTTCTCCACGGGAGGTAATTTTTTATTGATCCAGCTCATACTTTCAGCGCTGCCCCTCCCCAATTTGCAGGTTTCTGTCTATCTGAGACACACACATCTGAGCTCTGGTACATTCTTGAAAAGCTTTTGCGTGCAAAATAAAATACCCTACGGAAACTTGTCAAAAATATAAAATAAAATCAGCTTTCAATTAACATAAAAATTAAGAACCCCGACACTGCATAGCAATACTGAGGTGTGAGTCAATCCTACTAATACTGCATCACCCTTATCCTAACTCAGCACATTCTCCCTTGGAATTTACTAACCTAGAGAAAAACCTCGGACTTACCTCATATGTTGAATTATCTGACGTTCTGGGTATAGTATTTATTGCAAGCTGTCCATTTAAATGAATGCAGAGACAGTTACACCACAGTAGTCTCTCTCCTGCAGCAGAAAGCAAGTTAAAAGGACTTCAAGCTGTGACCTCAGAGGCAGGCACAGCCGCTCCCATCCTTCAGCCAACCTTCTGGGGAGAGCAGGTTAGATGACAGTAAAGCTGGCTCTCTACATAGCAATACTTTCAAATAAAGCATTCTGTGCTGCGAGCTGTGGGATTTACATCCAAATTCAGCTGGCTAGAGTCAATGCTGCTTCTATGCCTGAAAATATTAAGCATTTCACTGCAGTCACTTAATGCAAGAAACTATCTGAGGCGACTTCACAAACCCTGTCATTCTGTTCGGAGACTAAAGAATGAGCACCGCATGCATAATTCATGCATTAAAATCTTCAATGCACTTCCTGTAGCCTCTGTTCCATCCAGTAATGGGCTATTGATCACCTCATCGCTAATACAATTGGAGGTACGCGATTGGCTTATTTCCACAAATAAAATTACAACCTAAATCACAGGCAGAACCCTCCAACCCTGCAGCATCCACTCGAGTAAAACATTCACATAAATGAGATGGCATTTGCATACTGCAGAATGTTTAAACTGGACTCTTTCGCAGAAATGTTATAGCATCTATTTTCTTTTATTCAAAATACATACTTTCTGTGGGTTTAGGCTGAATATTTTATATCAGAAGTGAGATATACAGAGTTGATCTTTTCCTACCATTTCGGGAAAATCAACAGGGCTAAACGGAAAATTAAGAAAAAAAATAAACACAAAGAATGGTGTATTGGTATAAATCATAGAAGTTTTTATCTGGGCTCATTTGAATAACATTTCTTAGAAGACTTTAACTTAAAAACAATTTTTATTTCAAAAATGTGGAAGAGGATTTTTTTTTTTTAAATCATCATAGTGGGTACATAATTGTTCATCATTGTTAACTATTTTGGATCATGAGCACCTGTGCTCTGGGTGTGTCAGTAGTTCTGAGAGTCCTTTCTCTCAGAATTTAAGCTCCTAAGAACACGCCATGATTTCTAATAGTATTTTTTCACCACCTCAAAAAAGTAAGCTTTAAAACAAATTGTGCTTTGATTATACTAATATTCATCAGAAGAAAACATAGGTAGCATTTTAAAATATCACAGTAGTATAATATTTTTTAAAATCACCATAATGGGAGATCCATGTAAAATAGCAAATGCATTTATGTACAAGAAATATTTGTCTATTTCCCAAAGTATCTTAATTGTAAAAACGAATTAAGCTTTCTCCACCAAAGAGTACTGATGTCATTGAGATCATTTAGAAGCCTAATGCCATGTCTTCCCAAAGCCTCTTCAATGGTGATTTGCAGTCAATAAGCCAGTAACAACTGATACCAACATGAGAGGGTAGTAGGAGCCCTGATGACAATAGCAATGGAGTTCAGGGATGTTCAGGAAGATGGCTGTTCCTTCCAAGTGCAGTAAGAGCATAATCCCTGCTAGGCCATTGAGAAAATAGGTGCACCTAGCTGATAAAGATTATGCTAAAATATTCTAAAGGTGTCTGAGAAATTAACTATCCAATTACTATTTACATTATATATTCCATATTCCTCAATGTTTTGTTTTGCCCAAGCCAGATTTTTTTTGTATGTTTACATATATACATAATAAAATTTACATAATAAAATTCAAGTAAACTACAAGAAGACCTTATTTTATAACATTTATCAGAGTAATATTCTTTATTCTTTATAAGGAAGATCTCAAACACTTAAAAATTACAGAAGGTAAAAAAGTAAAAAAAATAATAAAATTACAGAAGGTATAGCTAAGGATTAATTTCCTGCCAAGAGTTGTATCAATTTAATCATTTAGAGAAGCAATTTTATATAAAGATAACATCTCTTTTAAAAATAGTAGAAAATTGAAAACTTTGAAATTTAAGTTATCATGTATAAGGATATAGAGTACATTCATTTAGGAGACATAGATTGCTGACAAAACCAAAAATAATTACAAACGTAAGCATTGGAAATTTAAGTTCTCTGAAATGACATAATTCAATAGTGCATAACCGGGTGGATAGGAAAAGCATTAGCTTTGTCCTTCTCTTCTTCTGCAGTGAGTGAGAGGAAAGACAATATCTTTTCTCACGTACAAATATCCAGGACCCATGTCTAAAATGGTGATGGCAACTTTTCATCTACTTGGTGGATTTTCAGATTCAATTGTTTTAAAGGTGGGGAGAGAGATGAAACACACACACACAGACACACAGACACACAGACACAGACACACACACACACACACACACACACACACACACACCCCATCAACCTAGAAAAGACCAAGATTAGAGCCAGCAAAGAAGAGAAGAGTATGGCATGAGAAAAGCTATGGAGATGCTAAGTCCCTGAGAAATCAGAGTGGGGGCAGCAAGTAAACCTTTATGGGAAACACCTGAGTAAAAATAATCAGTTGTACTCCAGACAATATGAAGCCTGCGAATGTAATAAGAATCAGGAACCAATTTCCACTTTCCAGAAGTCTGGCTATGCCTGAGAAACACACTTAACCAATCTTTTCAAATGGATGGAAAACAGAGATGGGTCTTTTAGATGAATTTGATCTCTTTGCAGATCTAGAGGATTTCCAATATTTTGAATTTATAATGCATTTAAAATATGGAGTGAACTCTGTAATGTACAATAGGGTCAATAAAATGAATCAAAATTTGTGAATAAATCAAAACATATTTAGTCTGCTAGTTTTGCAATATCTATGAAGATATATTCCTAGCCTGCCTGTCATTTGGAAAAATGCATAATTTATATCCACTATAAGAATACATAATGCCATGTAGAATTAGGAAAATGATTTAGCCTGCCAAAGTTTCTACATTCCTGAACTCAAGGGTTGTGGGAGCAGACTGCATTTATTCTCTGAGATTTAAGACATTCTTTCCTCTTTTCTCAAGCTGTCCTACCCATAACATAGTCATCCCCTAATCATAACACATTCATTCAATCGAAAAATATTTATTATGTACCTTCTGTATGAAACAAATTGTACTATATGCCAGGAAGACAAATATATATAGTGGCTGACCCAAAGGTATTCATGCTTTCGTGAGGAAAACAAGAAAAGAAGTAGATACAGAGTGATGAATATAATTATCTCTGATACATGTTAAGGTATGCAAATGAGGTAATTACTAAAGTATGCTGTGCCTGTATGCTAAGTAACTGATAGATAAGTGTTATATATGAGGCATAGAAGCAGAAGAAATACTGGCATCACCAACTGCTCATGGGGCATTAGGAAATGATTCATGGAGGGGGTGCTATTTAAAGAAACTGTGTGGTAAATAGAACTAACATGGGCTTTAATGTTTGACAAATTTGAAATTAAATTCAAACTTCCTCAATTTGTTACCCAACCAAATTTTGGTCTGCTTGCCCTGCACAGTAAAGCCAAGGTTGACACTGGGTTATAGTGAAGGAAAGTGCAGCATTTATTGTAAGGCACCAGACAAGGAGTCTGGGGCAGCTAATGCTCAAACTCCCAGATGAGTTTCAGGGAACATTTTTAAAGGCAAGGTGAGGGAGGGGAGTCCTGGTGTATGTGATCAGCTTGTGCACAATTCTCTGATTGGTTGATGGTGAGTTAAGAGGGCAGTGTCACAGGGGTTAACATTATCAATCCTCAGGCTCCAGTAGATCAAGGTCATCAGTAGTTAACTTCTTCCATTTGGTGGGGGTGTTAGCATCTGTTAAAAAACTCACAAAATATGTTTCAGATACTGTTATCTAGGTATTTCAGGGAGGAACTAAAGATTCTGTGAATGCCTCATGGCTGATCTACTGTTTAAATTGTTACCAGTTCTCCTGGTTCAACTGCTACTTTTGTCACTACCTGTTCACATCTTTTTGATCATTAATTATTTTTTTAATTGGAGTATAATTGCTTTACAATGCTGTGTTAGTTTCTGCTGTACAACGTAATGAACCAGCTATATGTATACATGTATCCCCTCCCTTTTGGACCTCCCTCCCACCCATCCCCCCATCCCACCCATCTAGGTTATCACAGAACACCAAACTGAGCTCCCTGTGCTATACAGCAGGGTCCCACTGGCTATCTCTTTCACACATGGTACTGTATATATGTCAATCCTAATCTCCCAATTCATCCCACCTTCCACTTCTCTCACTGTGTCTACCCTTCTGTTCTCTACGTCTGCGTCTCTATTCCTGTCCTGCAAATAGGTTTATCGGTACCATTTTTCTAGATTCCACATATATGCATATATATATATTTTTCTATTTCTGACTTACCTCACTCTGTATGACAGACTCTAGGTCTATCCATATCTCTAAAATGACTCAATTTCATTCTTTTTATGGCTAAGTAATATTCCATTGTATATATGTACCACATCTGCTTTATCCATTCATCTGTCAGTGGACATTTAGGTTGTTTCCATGTCCTGGCTATTGTGAATAATGCATAGACATTTCTCCGAAGTACATTGAAAAACTGAAAATAGAACTACCATATGACCAAGCAATCCCACTACTGGGCATATACCCTGAGAAAGCCATAATTCAAAAAGACACATGTGCCCCAATGTTCATTGATCATTAATTCTTGAGCCAGGCCTTTGTGACTCAGGGGATGCCTGGGAGACTACAGCTTTTCTACAAACAAAAGGCAGGGAGAAAATATGGGGGCAGGGATCTGTTGCAAGAAAGCACCATAGGGTCTTGTTCATGTGACCTTGGACGTGCTACCATACTCCATGAGAATGAGCTTTATCATGTAAAAATCTAGTTAAATATCTATCTCTTTATCTTTTTATAAGAATTAAATAAATGGCTTACAGAACAGTAATTAAAAACACAGTTTTTGTAGTCATCCAGATGAAAGTTTAAATCCTGCCTTGATTTCCTCATCTCTAAATGGAAATTTCATTGCCATCACAGAGTTATTAGAAAATTCAAATATTACAATGTCTTTGTGTCACTTAACACAGTTTCTGACACCATAAGGACTTTAGAAACATTCATTTATTTTCTCCAAAATCTTAGCCTTGAAGAAAAGGCTTGAAGGGAAAGCCATTTTTAGTAAAGAGAAAAGTATGCATTTGTAGAGACAGGACATCACATGATATGCTTGAGAAACTGAAGTATCTATATTATGATAATTTTGGATACAATAAACATTTTATCAGGTGATGAGGCAAAATTATACAAAATCTGATAGTATAGGGCTCTTTTTAAAAACTGTTAAAATCATGATTATATACCACATTTTTAAGCTGGGAAGGAGTTTGAGGCTATTCTACAGAGAAAGAGATATTTAAAGATTTCACCAAGAGAGTAAAATGACTAGATTTTGTGGCTAGAGGATAGATTAGATGCAGTAACCAGATTAAAAAATGTGTTTAATATGATATGATTTTAGTCTACCAGAAGTGATGAGGGCCTGCACAAAGCAGAGATAGGAATAGTCTAGAGATGTTTAAACATTAGAGCATAGGACTCAGTAGGATTAAGAGACGGGGAGAAATCATGGAAGACTTTTAGGACTCGAGTGACTCAGTGTCCTTCTCCTCTCATCCCTATCCAAAAAAAAAAAAAAAGAAGAAGAACAGAACCACTGATATTATGAGAAGATGGTGAGGTAATGAGATTATAATATTAAATGAAACAAAGGAGAGGCAAACCAGAAGAAAGAGGAAGAGTTGGTAAAGAATTGGACAATTATAGAACTTCCAGTAGACACTTGGATAACGAAGCTATAGCTCACTAAATAGATTTGGGAGTGGCCAGAATTGCTTAAGCTATGGAAGTGGAGGAAACAACTCAGGGTTGAAGGTGTACAGAGAAAAGAAGGTGGAGGATGAAACACTGAGATGTAGAAAAGAAAATGTACATAAAAGCCTTACATTAAATAAATATCTTGACATCATTAATAAGTTGACTACAGAAGGGAAACCTGCTAATATATGTTAAACATATACTATAAGGCTAGAACATTCTTAGTACTTTATTAAACTTATTTGATTTGATCATCACAAAGCTCTCGTGAGATAAGTAACATTTACCTCCACTTATCAATGAAGACTCTGGCTCAAAGAAAAGCTAAGAAATTTGGCCAAGTCACATGACCAATGACAGGTAAGCCTGAAGTCACATCTAGATTTTCCAAGTTCACAATTCACACCTTAAACCACATCAAGATGCTGAACCACTTCCAAGAACCACAGTCCTAACAGAATGCATTCTCTCCATCTCTGCTTTTATACATCCCAGAAGACCAACAAAAAGTGAGTTTTGTATTAAAAGTATACAAAACAAGTATGTCTGGTAATCACTACTTGTTTTAAAAATAAGAGAAAAAGGGCTTCCCTGGTGGCGCAGTGGTTGAGAGTCCGCCTGCCGATGC
>NC_041219.1:97428605-97438529 GCF_002837175.3 Physeter macrocephalus
CGGAGCCTGTGCTCCGCAACGGGAGAGGCCACAACACTGAGAGGCCCGCATAACGCAAAAATTTAAAAAAAAAAAAAAATTAAAAAAAAATAAGAGAAAAAAATTAAAATATGGAAAAGAAAAATCATTTATTATTGTTCAAAATACATAATATTTTATATATCTATATATTTATCTCCAAATGCACAGTATGTAATTATGTCTAAACTAATTTATAAAGAAGACATTACCATCCCTTTCGATAGGTAAGAAAACAGGCTGAAATAGTTTTCAGTAACTTTCTTAAGGGTACTTAGATTAAAAAATAAGACAAAGTACCACATGACCAAAGCTCAGGGTTATTACACTGTAATATCCTTTAACAATATTTTTTTAAATTCACCAAGAAATGAACAAAATAGAGCTACAACCATCAACATAGATGGAGCTTGCATGCTTAATGCTGAGAAAAAAAGTGCTGAACTTATATATCATAATTCCAATTGCATAAAATTTAAAAATAAGCAAATGGTATGATATATTTTGCCTAAATGTATATGTAAATAAGATACATGAAAATTAAGGTCTGGATATAAATTCCAAATTCTGGATTGTACTTACTTCTGCGGAGAGGAGGAAGGGTATTACTGGGGAGGAGGGTATAGAGAATTTTATTTACATATACTTTTATTTATTAAGCTGGTAGTGGGCACACATCTTTCAGTTAAATAAAGAAGAAAATAGCTATAGGGAACAGGTATCCCAACATGTCCCAAAATTTGATATACTTGTACATTGTCCATACAACATTAAAGAATTCTTAGTTCCATTAATATACCCAATATTTTCTCAATATTTCAGTTAGCGTACAGAGCTTAATATACCCAAATGATTTCCAAGGTCTCATACAAATCACCCAATTGTAGTTCAACCTGCATATAAAATGAGCCAAATAAGATTTCTGCTAATTGTGACAGGTCTAATTTAAAAATATAACTTAAAGTTTTTTAAGTCTAAATAATTATAATAATCCCTATTTAATTATATTTACTTTTAGTTACTTTTAGAGAAGCAGTTTTCCTTTTTAAGGGACTAAATACTCTTGGAAGAAGAAATATTTAACTTCAAGTCAGAGATACCAGCAACCAGTTCTATCCCATGAGATTCATTGAACACCTCTGGGAACATGCCAGTATGTATCTCTAGATACACATTAGAAAATAATTTTACAAGTTTAATCCTGCTTCTTTTTTCTAGTAACAAATTTAAATATTTGAAAAATAGTCTGGTCTAAATAAATATCTAGTCTCAAGACAATTTAGATTTACTTCATTATGTCTCAATTTATTTTATTCAAGAAAAGTGTGTACTCTCTTAGGTCTTTAAGATTTTTGAGCTTTTGAAAAGAATGACTTGACCCGTAAGTAACTCCTATAAGAAGGTTTAGAAAAATAAGTTTTATTGTATGAATTCACAAATGAATAAATGTCAACAATAAAATAAATGATACATTCACTAGAATATTTGATTAACCCATTAAAAACACAGACTCCTTTTATGGACTTTATACAAGTTTTAGCCTCACTATCACTAAAAAGTACTTAATTAAAAACTTCTAAATAGATGTATTTTTAAAATGACCACATCATGATTATACTGCAGAAGTTTACATTGTGTGCGTATATGTGGATGTGCACATGTATACAAATATTTTAAAAATTTAATGGCAGTATACTATATTTCACATTAGTGTACATGTAACATCATACAACTTGTTGAATTTTCACAAACCGGCACAGCTATGTCACCCACACTCGGATCAACACACAATACATTACTAGGAGTCCAGAAGCCCTGTGTTTTCCCTTCCATCCTCCACCACCCACAAAGATAGCTATTGTCCTGAAGGATAACATCCTAGATTAGTTTCACCTGAATTTTTACACAACCTTTAAAAACCAAAGTCTAGTGCTGTAGAATTACCAATGTCTAGTGCTGTAGAATTCTCTAGATATAAAATCATTTCAGAAATAAGTTTGGACAGAGGTTTTAATACACACTCTTTCTGTTCTTTTTTGACCATAGGTTCAATGTAAAATGTAACTGTTATACTTTCATTTAATAAGGCAATTTTGTATAAGTTCTTTTTTAAATGAATACTTTGCAATGAATTTTATTTTTCTACCAAAACTAGGTCTCATAGCAGGATATTAATATTCCAGTAAGTCCTTTTGTAAAATATTGGTTTTCATAGCATCATTGCATAAGGCAATCAACTTTGCTTCTTCATAAGGAGTTTTATCTTTAAACTTGCAACTGTAATTTCCTGGAAAATATTTCATCATAGACATTTGTCTTATAAAATTGAAGAGGCACTCATAAAGTATCAAAAATATAACTAATATTTTAGTTGTAGGGAGTGGGTATGGGGATCTTTCTGAAAAAAAGTGATACTTCACTGAAATACACAAGAGTTTAAATTAAAAATAGATGATTGATTGAACATAAGGATTGAAAGTCTTAATTTAAATATAAGAATAACATATGATCTAGACTGACCCTTGGTGCAAAATTGTCAGATGCAAAACTCTTATCTAGCATATGTATGACCCAGTAAAAATTATGTTTGAAAAATAATCCAAATAAACAATACAAAGAAAAACAGGTATATGAAATAGAAGGGAAAAAACCTGTCTTGGGTCATGCAGGTATGAATGCAAAAACACCTTTCTTCCAGTCCAGTTCACATTGACTTGAGCACTCTTTTTTTCTAAAAATATTAATTGACATGGGAAATATTCACTGACATGGTCTACAGGTCAAAATCTAACTTAGAATCAGTGGTCTGTTGGAGCCAGCCCACTGTTAGAGGCCATTTTAAATTTCAGGATTTTGCAAGACAGTTGTTAAAAACAGTCATCATTAATAATTAAATGATATAAACTTTATCTTATGTACTTGCATAACTTGACAGACAAAATTTATTTTCTGAACTCCAGACCCATCAGCCTACTTTTGTACTTGATGTTTATACTTGTATATCTCAGGCAGTTCACAAAAGAACTCGACTTCCTTTCTCTAAATTTGGTTTTCCTTTTTCTCCTCTGTGCTAGGAAATGGTACCATCATCTACTAATCTACTCATTCCAGAAACTGAGATATCACCTTTTCTACTTGAAAGATTACCTATATGCTGATGAACTCAAATTTTGTCTCTAGGCAAGAGATCTTTGCTGAAATTCAACACATCAACTTCATAGCTCTACTTGGCTATATCTCACTCTTAGATAACTGAATTCCCAATATTTCCCCCAAATCTGATCATCTCCAGTCCTTCCTATCCTAGTAAATGACTTCACCCTACACCCTCCTATTTATGCTTAAAGCCTACAGCTTCAACCCTCTTTTCTACCACCTAATTATATACTGTATCCATCTACTTTTTCCTGTCTTTATTGTCAATAGCAAAGTTCAAGCTATCATCATCTCTCGCTTAGACTATTGAAACAGACTTATAGATGAGCTCCCCATATCTACTCTGCTGCTTTCTAATCCATACCAAATACACAGTGAGATCACCTAAAAGGATATGTTAAAAATGCCAATGTCATCATATTGTTTACTGGTATAAAAGAGTTCAGTGTTTTCCTGAGCTACAATTAAGATAATATTCAAAATCTTCAACATAGTATATAATGTCCTGTTTGTTTCTAGCCAACCCTACAGCTTCATCGTGTTCTATTTTCCCCTTCCTTCACTGTATTCTAGCAACTCTGGCCATCTCCTTGTTTTTCCTAACTTTAAGACTATTCTACCTCTGTCAGGAATTTTTTTTCCAAATATTTGCTTGGCTAACTGACTTATCTTTCAGGCTGTATATTCTATTTTACCAATTTGCAAACTTGGATACTTCTTTCTGTAATTCATTCTTGCAATACTCAGTAACTTCCTTTATAGCTGATCAAAATTATAATTTAAAACAAACTTTTATAATTGTTTAATGTCTAACTCTTCCACTATAATATAATTTTCACTACAGCAAAGATCATATTTGTTTCAATTGCCTTTCATTTATCACAGGTATGATGTGCATCACTGTGATTACTACACAGGGTACCAAATATGTGCTGAATGCATGGAAGAATGAATATAAGCACACAGTGTGTGCTTATATTAGAGGGTCTGATTCTTTAAGTTTAAATTATCAGGGACTATGATAGAGTTGAAAAGATAGAAATGATCTGCTTGCCTTTGAATAAATGTTTCATTTATTTTAGATCTTTGGCTAAGAATTCTTGTGTATTAAGCTTCTTTCTAAAAATCTGCACCACTTATCTCTATCCCAGGATTTTGACTCCCTAGCTTGTCAAACCTGCACCAGTCAGTAGACTTTGACCTGTTGTTACTCATGCTGGACATTCTGCTCTGATTTTGTGTCCAAACTCATTTATCCTTAAGTGGAGAAGTTTTATTATCTCCACAACCTCACCTATGCCCTGACCTACTTGAATTCTCTGTTGTCTTATATACCCACTTCGGTTCAGCCTAAAACAGAACACTGATTAACTTCTATTAATTCTAACAACTTTAGCTGTTGTTTTAACTTGACTTTCTCTAGGGAGATTCTCCTCAGCCCTTTGATAATTTTCTTAGCTGCCTCCTAAATTTCTAGTAGTTTAAGGCTGATGTGTTCAAATTTGGTGTGGTGATAACTGCCAGAGATGTTGAAAGAGCCTTGATGGCTTTAACTTATCTAACTAATGGTTTTCAGGGTGTAATCTATTTCTGTATTCTCACTGATTAAGCTGTCTGTTTCCTTCTTCATTAAAACTGGGAAAGCCCTAGTTGCTGAAGATGCTTATTAATAATATTTTTCAATTTAATAAGTTCACAAGTATTGCTTAACAGTAGAGAATGTTGCCTAAACAAAGAAAAATAAAAGAGTATTTTTTCTCCTAACTTGCATTGTTCATTTTTTTCAAATATATTTTTCTTGCCTTCCCAATGTGTTGTAAAGAGAGAGGTGGTGGATCTAATAGTTGAAAACATAAGCTTTAATTTCTTACATCCTGGAATTTAGTATCATGTTTTACATTTACTTGCTGTTTGTCCATAACCAAGTTACTTAAGCCCTTTAAATCTCAATATTTTTATTTGTTAAATGAAATAACAATAATAATGCCTCCATAATAGGAATACTGTGAGACTTAATTAAATTAAAGAACATGAAAAAAACTTACCTCATATAGCACTTCAACATAGTGAGTGTTAAAAGTTGTTAGTTACTTTTATCGCATAAACTCCTTGCAATCTAACACCATGCTTTATACTTCTGATAACAGGCATCTAACACAGAGCTTACATAAAATAGGTTTATGACATATGCTTATTGATTGATTGATAAATTCAACCAGATTTCCTTTCTGAGTCTTTTTTGTTTTATCAGATTTTAATGACTCAGAAGATGCTATCTCAGGAAAAGGCCAACACTCAGATTTGAAGGAGAGATTAAAAGCTAGTTTACAGAAAACAAAAGCTAAAAGTGTTCAGCACCACTAAATAGGCCTTACAAGAAATGTTAAAGGGACTTCCCTAAGTGGAAAAGACAAGACTACAACTAGAAATATAAAAATTTTGAAAGGAAAAATCTCATTGGTAAAGACAAATATACAGTAAATGTAGTAAGTAAACCCCTTTAAAGCTAGTAGGAAACTTAAAAGACAAAAGTAGTAAAATCAACTATAGCAACAATAAGTAAAGGGATATACAAAACAAAAAGATGTAGAATATGATGTCAAAAACATTAAATATGGAGTGGGTAGTAGAAATGCAGGGTTATTAGATGCATTTGAAGTTTAGGGATCATCAACTTAAAATAATCATGTATATACATATATAGGTTAGTATATGTAAATCTCATGATAACCAAAACCCAAAAATCTGCAATAAGTACACACACAAAAAAGAGAAAGGAATCCAAATGTGACACTAGAACAATCATCAGATCACAGGAGAAGAGAGAATGAAAAGAACTACGAAAATAAGCCCAAAACAATTAACAAATGGCAATAAGTACATACCTATCAATAATTACATTAAGTGTAAATGGACTAAATCTTCCAGTCAAAAGACATAAACTGGCTGAATGGATAAAAAAAAAAACAAGATCGGGCTTCCCTGGTGGCGCAGTGGTTGAGAGTCTGCCTGCCGATGCAGGGGACGCGGGTTCGTGCCCCGGTCCGGGAAGATCCCACATGTCATGGACTGGCTAGGCCCGTGAGCCATGGCTGCTGAGCCTGAGCATCTGGAGCCTGTGCTCTGCAAAAGGAGAGGCCACAACAGTGAGAGGCCCGCATACCGCAAAAAAAAAACAAAAACCACAAGATCTATATATATGCTGCCTATAAGAAACTCACTTCAGATCTAAAGACACACAGACTGAAAAGGGGAGAATGGGAAAAATAATTCCTTGCAAATGGAAACAAAAATAAGCTGGAGTAGCAATACTCATATCAGACAAAGTAGACTTTAAAGCATAGAATGTAACAAGAGGCAAAGAAGGATATTATATAATGCTAAAAGGGTCAATCAAAAGAAAATAAAATAATTGTAAATATATATACACCCAACATCAAAGCACCTAAATACATAAAGTAAATATTAAAAACCATAAAGAAAGAAACTGACAGTAATAAAATAGGGGACTTTAACACCCCACTTCCATCCTTGGGGAGATCATTCAGAAAGAAAATCAATAAGGAAACAGTGGTCTTAAATGACACATTAGGTTATATGGCCTTAATAGATATATAAAGAACACTCTATCCAATAGCAAGCAGAATACACATTCTTTTCAAGGGCACATGAAATATTCCTCAGGAGAGATCACATGCTATGCCATAAACAAGGCTCAATAAATTTAAGAAGACTGAAATCATATCAAGCACCTTTTCCAACCATAAAATGCTATCAGACCAGAAATCAGCTACAGGAAAAAACTTACAAAAACCATAAACACAGGCAGGGTAAACAATATGCTACTAAACAACTGAAGAAATCAAAGAGAAAGTCAAAAGATACCAATGGAGAACAATGAAAATGAAAACACAATGATCCAAAATCTATGGGATGCAGTAAAAGTAGCTCAAAGAGGAAAGTTTATAGTGATACAAACCCACCTCAGGAAACAAGAAAAATTTCAGGTAAACAGCATAACCTTACAGCTAAAGAAGCCAGAAAAAGAAGAACAAACAAAACCCAAAGTTAGTAGAAGAAAAGAAAGAATAAAGATAGAACAGAAATAGAGACCAAAAAAATAGTAAATATTAATGAAACAAAGAGCTATTTCTTTGAAAAGATAAGAAACAAAAGTGATAAACCTTTAGCCAGACACATCAAAGAGAGAGAGAAAGTGAAGATGTAAATAAAATCAGAAGTGAAAAATGAGAAATTATAGCCAACATCACAGAAATACAAGAGATCATGAGATATTACTACAAACAATTATACAACAATAAAATGGACAACCAAGAAAAAATGGACAAATACCTGGAAATCAGATCATTTATCAGTAATGAAATTGAATCAGTAGTTAAAAAAAAACACAACAACTCCCAACAAACAAAAGTTCAGGACCAGACATCTTCACAGTTGAATTCTACTAAACATTTAAAAAAGAACTAATGCCTGTACTTCTCAAACTATTCCAATATATTGAAGGAGGGATGCTTCCAAACTCATTCTGAGGCCACAATCATCCTGGTACCAAAACCAGACAAAAACACTACAAAAATAGAAAATTAAAGGCCACTATCACTGATGAACATAGATACAAAAATCCTCAATGAAATATTAGCAAACAGAACTCAACAATATATTAAAAGGATCATACACCATGATCAAGTGGGATTTATCCCAGAATGCAAGAATGGTTCAATATCCACAAATTATTCAATGTGATACACAAAGGATAAATGAAGGATATAAATCATATGGTTATCTCAATAGATGCAGAAAAACTTTTGACAAAATTCAACATCTATTTATGATGAAAAACTCTCAACAAATTGGGTGTGGAGGGAACATACCATATAATAAAGGCCATATATGGCAAACCTAAAGCCAGCATCATATTCAATGATGAAAAGCTGAAAGCCTTTCCTCTAAGATCAAGAAAAGACAGGGATACTCACTCTCACCACTTTTATTCAAAATAGTATTGAAAATCCTAGCCAGACAATCAGACAAGAAATATAAATAAAAGGAATTCAAGTTGAAAAGGAAGAAGTAAACTGTCACTGTTTGCAGATGACATGATATATATATAGAGAGAAAATCCTAAAGATGCCACCATAAAACTATTAGAACTAATAAATAAATTACTTAAAGTTGCAGGATAGAAAAAATAACATACAGAACTCTGTTGTGTTTCTATACACTGACAACAAACTATCAGAGAAATTTAAAAACAATCCCACTTACCATCACATCAAAAACAATAAAACACCCAGGAATAAATCTAAGGAGGTAAAAGACCTGTACTCAGAAAACTATAAGAGGGTGATGAAAGAAACTGAAGGTGACACAAATGACTGGATAGATATATCATCTCATTGGAAGAATTAATATTTTAAAAATGACCATACTACCCAAGGCATTCTAAGATCCAGTGAAACCTTACCAAAATACCAATGGCATTTTTCATAGACTAGTACAGATCATTCTAAAATTTGCATGGAAGTACAAATGACCCCAAATAGCCAAAACAATCTGGCAAAAGAACAAAATTGAAGGTATCACATGCCTTGATTTCAACCTATACTAGATACATAGATCAGTGGAACAAAATAGAGAGTGCAGATATCAACCCACACTTATATGGTCAATTAATCTACCAAAAAGGAGGCAAGAATATACACTGGGGAAAAGACAGGCTGTTCAATAAATGGTGTTGGGACAACTGAACAACTACATGCAAAACGATTAAACTGGGTTACTTTCTCACACCATATAAAAAAATAAGCTTAAAATGGATTAGAGTTAAATCCATTCAGTAAGACCTGAAACCATAAAACTCCTAGAAGAAAACATAGGCAGTGTGTTCTTTGACATTGCTCTTAGCAATAGTTTTTTGGATATGTCTCCTCAGCCAAGGGAAACAAAAGCAAAAATAAACAAACGGGACCTAATCAAACTAAAATGCTTTTGTATAGCAAAGGAAACTGTCAACAAAATGAAAAACTGCATATTGAATGGGAGAAAATATTTGCAAATGAAATATCTAATAAGTAGTTAATATCCAACACATAAAACTAAATATGAAAAAAACAAACAACCCTATTACCCTATTAAAAGATGAGCAGAAGACCTGAATAGATATTTTTCTAAAGAAGACATGCAGATGGCCAAAAGAAAAATTAAAAGATGTTCAACATCACTAATCATTAGGGAACTGCACATCAAAACCAAAATGAGATATCACTTCACATTTGCCAGAATGGCTTTTATCAAAAAGACAGCAAATAACAACTGTTAGCAAGGATATGGAGAAAAGGAAACCCTGTGCACTGTAGGTGGGAAGGTAAATTGATGAAGCCACTTTGGAAAACAGCATGGAGATTATTCAAAAAATTAAAAACAGAACTACCATACAACCTATCAATTCCACTTCTATATTTTTTTTTCAAAGAAAAATACTAATTCGACCAGAGCACACAGAGCAGAAGCAAGAGAACTACAATCCTGGAGCCTGTGGAAGGAAAACCACATTCACAGAAAGATACATAAAATGAAAAGGCAGAGGACTTTTTACCAGATGAGGGAACAATATAAAACCCCAGAAAAACAACTAAATGAAGTGGAGATAGGTAACCTTCCAGAAAAAGAATTCAGAATAATGATAGTGAAGATGATCCAGGACCTCGGAAAAAGAATGGAGGCAAAGAT
>NC_041219.1:97442958-97446723 GCF_002837175.3 Physeter macrocephalus
TGGCGCAGTGGTTGAGAGTCTGCCTGCCGATGCAGGGGACGCGGGTTCGTGCCCCGGTCCGGGAAGATCCCACATGTCATGGAGTGGCTAGGCCCGTGAGCCATGGCTGCTGAGCCTGAGCATCTGGAGCCTGTGCTCTGCAACAGGAGAGGCCACAACAGTGAGAGGCCCGCATACCGCAAAAAAAAAACAAAAACCACAAGATCTATATATATGCTGCCTATAAGAAACTCACTTCAGATCTAAAGACACACAGACTGAAAAGGGGAGAATGGGAAAAATAATTCCATGCAAATGGAAACAAAAATAAGCTGGAGTAGCAATACTCATATCAGACAAAGTAGACTTTAAAGCATAGAATGTAACAAGAGGCAAAGAAGGATATTATATAATGCTAAAAGGGTCAATCAAAAGAAAATAAAATAATTGTAAATATATATACACCCAACATCAAAGCACCTAAATACATAAAGTAAATATTAAAAACCATAAAGAAAGAAACTGACAGTAATAAAATAGGGGACTTTAACACCCCACTTCCATCCTTGGGGAGATCATTCAGAAAGAAAATCAATAAGGAAACAGTGGCCTTAAATGACACATTAGGTTATATGGCCTTAATAGATATATAAAGAACACTCTATCCAATAGCAAGCAGAATACACATTCTTTTCAAGGGCACATGAAATATTCCTCAGGAGAGATCACATGCTATGCCATAAACAAGGCTCAATAAATTTAAGAAGACTGAAATCATATCAAGCACCTTTTCCAACCATAAAATGCTATCAGACCAGAAATCAGCTACAGGAAAAAACTTACAAAAACCATAAACACAGGCAGGGTAAACAATATGCTACTAAACAACTGAAGAAATCAAAGAGAAAGTCAAAAGATACCAATGGAGACCAATGAAAATGAAAACACAATGATCCAAAAATCTATGGGATGCAGTAAAAGTAGCTCAAAGAGGAAAGTTTATAGTGATACAAACCAACCTCAGGAAACAAGAAAAATTTCAGGTAAACAGCATAACCTTACAGCTAAAGAAGCCAGAAAAAGAAGAACAAACAAAACCCAAAGTTAGTAGAAGAAAAGAAATAATAAAGATAGAACAGAAATAGAGACCAAAAAAATAGTAAATATTAATGAAACAAAGAGCTATTTCTTTGAAAAGATAAGAAACAAAAGTGATAAACCTTTAGCCAGACACATCAAAGAGAGAGAGAAAGTGAAGATGTAAATAAAATCAGAAGTGAAAAATGAGAAATTATAGCCAACATCACAGAAATACAAGAGATCATGAGATATTACTACAAACAATTATACAACAATAAAATGGACAACCAAGAAAAAATGGACAAATACCTGGAAATCAGATCATTTATCAGTAATGAAATTGAATCAGTAGTTAAAAAAAAACACAACAACTCCCAACAAACAAAAGTTCAGGACCAGACATCTTCACAGTTGAATTCTACTAAACATTTAAAAAAGAACTAATGCCTGTACTTCTCAAACTATTCCAATATATTGAAGGAGGGATGCTTCCAAACTCATTCTGAGGCCACAATCATCCTGGTACCAAAACCAGACAAAAACACTACAAAAATAGAAAATTAAAGGCCACTATCACTGATGAACATAGATACAAAAATCCTCAATGAAATATTAGCAAACAGAACTCAACAATATATTAAAAGGATCATACACCATGATCAAGTGGGATTTATCCCAGAATGCAAGAATGGTTCAATATCCACAAATTATTCAATGTGATACACAAAGGATAAATGAAGGATATAAATCATATGGTTATCTCAATAGATGCAGAAAAACTTTTGACAAAATTCAACATCTATTTATGATGAAAAACTCTCAACAAATTGGGTGTGGAGGGAACATACCATATAATAAAGGCCATATATGGCAAACCTAAAGCCAGCATCATATTCAATGATGAAAAGCTGAAAGCCTTTCCTCTAAGATCAAGAAAAGACAGGGATACTCACTCTCACCACTTTTATTCAAAATAGTATTGAAAATCCTAGCCAGACAATCAGACAAGAAATATAAATAAAAGGAATTCAAGTTGAAAAGGAAGAAGTAAACTGTCACTGTTTGCAGATGACATGATATATATATAGAGAGAAAATCCTAAAGATGCCACCATAAAACTATTAGAACTAATAAATAAATTACTTAAAGTTGCAGGATAGAAAAAATAACATACAGAACTCTGTTGTGTTTCTATACACTGACAACAAACTATCAGAGAAATTTAAAAACAATCCCACTTACCATCACATCAAAAACAATAAAACACCCAGGAATAAATCTAAGGAGGTAAAAGACCTGTACTCAGAAAACTATAAGAGGGTGATGAAAGAAACTGAAGGTGACACAAATGACTGGATAGATATATCATCTCATTGGAAGAATTAATATTTTAAAAATGACCATACTACCCAAGGCATTCTAAGATCCAGTGAAACCTTACCAAAATACCAATGGCATTTTTCATAGACTAGTACAGATCATTCTAAAATTTGCATGGAAGTACAAATGACCCCAAATAGCCAAAACAATCTGGCAAAAGAACAAAATTGAAGGTATCACATGCCTTGATTTCAACCTATACTAGATACATAGATCAGTGGAACAAAATAGAGAGTGCAGATATCAACCCACACTTATATGGTCAATTAATCTACCAAAAAGGAGGCAAGAATATACACTGGGGAAAAGACAGGCTGTTCAATAAATGGTGTTGGGACAACTGAACAACTACATGCAAAACGATTAAACTGGGTTACTTTCTCACACCATATAAAAAAATAAGCTTAAAATGGATTAGAGTTAAATCCATTCAGTAAGACCTGAAACCATAAAACTCCTAGAAGAAAACATAGGCAGTGTGTTCTTTGACATTGCTCTTAGCAATAGTTTTTTGGATATGTCTCCTCAGCCAAGGGAAACAAAAGCAAAAATAAACAAACGGGACCTAATCAAACTAAAATGCTTTTGTATAGCAAAGGAAACTGTCAACAAAATGAAAAACTGCATATTGAATGGGAGAAAATATTTGCAAATGAAATATCTAATAAGTAGTTAATATCCAACACATAAAACTAAATATGAAAAAAACAAACAACCCTATTACCCTATTAAAAGATGAGCAGAAGACCTGAATAGATATTTTTCTAAAGAAGACATGCAGATGGCCAAAAGAAAAATTAAAAGATGTTCAACATCACTAATCATTAGGGAACTGCACATCAAAACCAAAATGAGATATCACTTCACATTTGCCAGAATGGCTTTTATCAAAAAGACAGCAAATAACAACTGTTAGCAAGGATATGGAGAAAAGGAAACCCTGTGCACTGTAGGTGGGAAGGTAAATTGATGAAGCCACTTTGGAAAACAGCATGGAGATTATTCAAAAAATTAAAAACAGAACTACCATACAACCTATCAATTCCACTTCTATATTTTTTTTTCAAAGAAAAATACTAATTCGACCAGAGCACACAGAGCAGAAGCAAGAGAACTACAATCCTGGAGCCTGTGGAAGGAAAACCACATTCACAGAAAGATACATAAAATGAAAAGGCAGAGGACTTTTTACCAGATGAGGGAACAATATAAAACCCCAGAAAAACAACTAAATGAAGTGGAGATAGGTAACCTTCCAGAAAAAGAATTCAGAATAATGATAGTGAAGATGATCCAGGACCTCGGAAAAAGAATGGAGGCAAAGAT
>NC_041219.1:97449939-97455023 GCF_002837175.3 Physeter macrocephalus
TGGCGCAGTGGTTGAGAGTCTGCCTGCCGATGCAGGGGACGCGGGTTCGTGCCCCGGTCCGGGAAGATCCCACATGTCATGGAGTGGCTAGGCCCGTGAGCCATGGCTGCTGAGCCTGAGCATCTGGAGCCTGTGCTCTGCAACAGGAGAGGCCACAACAGTGAGAGGCCCGCATACCGCAAAAAAAAAACAAAAACCACAAGATCTATATATATGCTGCCTATAAGAAACTCACTTCAGATCTAAAGACACACAGACTGAAAAGGGGAGAATGGGAAAAATAATTCCATGCAAATGGAAACAAAAATAAGCTGGAGTAGCAATACTCATATCAGACAAAGTAGACTTTAAAGCATAGAATGTAACAAGAGGCAAAGAAGGATATTATATAATGCTAAAAGGGTCAATCAAAAGAAAATAAAATAATTGTAAATATATATACACCCAACATCAAAGCACCTAAATACATAAAGTAAATATTAAAAACCATAAAGAAAGAAACTGACAGTAATAAAATAGGGGACTTTAACACCCCACTTCCATCCTTGGGGAGATCATTCAGAAAGAAAATCAATAAGGAAACAGTGGCCTTAAATGACACATTAGGTTATATGGCCTTAATAGATATATAAAGAACACTCTATCCAATAGCAAGCAGAATACACATTCTTTTCAAGGGCACATGAAATATTCCTCAGGAGAGATCACATGCTATGCCATAAACAAGGCTCAATAAATTTAAGAAGACTGAAATCATATCAAGCACCTTTTCCAACCATAAAATGCTATCAGACCAGAAATCAGCTACAGGAAAAAACTTACAAAAACCATAAACACAGGCAGGGTAAACAATATGCTACTAAACAACTGAAGAAATCAAAGAGAAAGTCAAAAGATACCAATGGAGACCAATGAAAATGAAAACACAATGATCCAAAAATCTATGGGATGCAGTAAAAGTAGCTCAAAGAGGAAAGTTTATAGTGATACAAACCAACCTCAGGAAACAAGAAAAATTTCAGGTAAACAGCATAACCTTACAGCTAAAGAAGCCAGAAAAAGAAGAACAAACAAAACCCAAAGTTAGTAGAAGAAAAGAAAGAATAAAGATAGAACAGAAATAGAGACCAAAAAAATAGTAAATATTAATGAAACAAAGAGCTATTTCTTTGAAAAGATAAGAAACAAAAGTGATAAACCTTTAGCCAGACACATCAAAGAGAGAGAGAAAGTGAAGATGTAAATAAAATCAGAAGTGAAAAATGAGAAATTATAGCCAACATCACAGAAATACAAGAGATCATGAGATATTACTACAAACAATTATACAACAATAAAATGGACAACCAAGAAAAAATGGACAAATACCTGGAAATCAGATCATTTATCAGTAATGAAATTGAATCAGTAGTTAAAAGAAAACACAACAACTCCCAACAAACAAAAGTTCAGGACCAGACATCTTCACAGTTGAATTCTACTAAACATTTAAAAAAGAACTAATGCCTGTACTTCTCAAACTATTCCAATATATTGAAGGAGGGATGCTTCCAAACTCATTCTGAGGCCACAATCATCCTGGTACCAAAACCAGACAAAAACACTACAAAAATAGAAAATTAAAGGCCACTATCACTGATGAACATAGATACAAAAATCCTCAATGAAATATTAGCAAACAGAACTCAACAATATATTAAAAGGATCATACACCATGATCAAGTGGGATTTATCCCAGAATGCAAGAATGGTTCAATATCCACAAATTATTCAATGTGATACACAAAGGATAAATGAAGGATATAAATCATATGGTTATCTCAATAGATGCAGAAAAAGCTTTTGACAAAATTCAACATCTATTTATGATGAAAAACTCTCAACAAATTGGGTGTGGAGGGAACATACCATATAATAAAGGCCATATATGGCAAACCTAAAGCCAGCATCATATTCAATGATGAAAAGCTGAAAGCCTTTCCTCTAAGATCAAGAAAAGACAGGGATACTCACTCTCACCACTTTTATTCAAAATAGTATTGAAAATCCTAGCCAGACAATCAGACAAGAAATATAAATAAAAGGAATTCAAGTTGAAAAGGAAGAAGTAAACTGTCACTGTTTGCAGATGACATGATATATATAGAGAGAAAATCCTAAAGATGCCACCATAAAACTATTAGAACTAATAAATAAATTACTTAAAGTTGCAGGATAAAAAAAATAACATACAGAACTCTGTTGTGTTTCTATACACTGACAACAAACTATCAGAGAAATTTAAAAACAATCCCACTTACCATCACATCAAAAACAATAAAACACCCAGGAATAAATCTAAGGAGGTAAAAGACCTGTACTCAGAAAACTATAAGAGGGTGATGAAAGAAACTGAAGGTGACACAAATGACTGGATAGATATATCATCTCATTGGAAGAATTAATATTTTAAAAATGACCATACTACCCAAGGCATTCTAAGATCCAGTGAAACCTTACCAAAATACCAATGGCATTTTTCATAGACTAGTACAGATCATTCTAAAATTTGCATGGAAGTACAAATGACCCCAAATAGCCAAAACAATCTGGCAAAAGAACAAAATTGAAGGTATCACATGCCTTGATTTCAACCTATACTAGATACATAGATCAGTGGAACAAAATAGAGAGTGCAGATATCAACCCACACTTATATGGTCAATTAATCTACCAAAAAGGAGGCAAGAATATACACTGGGGAAAAGACAGGCTGTTCAATAAATGGTGTTGGGACAACTGAACAACTACATGCAAAACGATTAAACTGGGTTACTTTCTCACACCATATAAAAAAATAAGCTTAAAATGGATTAGAGTTAAATCCATTCAGTAAGACCTGAAACCATAAAACTCCTAGAAGAAAACATAGGCAGTGTGTTCTTTGACATTGCTCTTAGCAATAGTTTTTTGGATATGTCTCCTCAGCCAAGGGAAACAAAAGCAAAAATAAACAAACGGGACCTAATCAAACTAAAATGCTTTTGTATAGCAAAGGAAACTGTCAACAAAATGAAAAACTGCATATTGAATGGGAGAAAATATTTGCAAATGAAATATCTAATAAGTAGTTAATATCCAACACATAAAACTAAATATGAAAAAAACAAACAACCCTATTACCCTATTAAAAGATGAGCAGAAGACCTGAATAGATATTTTTCTAAAGAAGACATGCAGATGGCCAAAAGAAAAATTAAAAGATGTTCAACATCACTAATCATTAGGGAACTGCACATCAAAACCAAAATGAGATATCACTTCACATTTGCCAGAATGGCTTTTATCAAAAAGACAGCAAATAACAACTGTTAGCAAGGATATGGAGAAAAGGAAACCCTGTGCACTGTAGGTGGGAAGGTAAATTGATGAAGCCACTTTGGAAAACAGCATGGAGATTATTCAAAAAATTAAAAACAGAACTACCATACAACCTATCAATTCTACTTCTATATTTTTTTTTCAAAGAAAAATACTAATTCGACCAGAGCACACAGAGCAGAAGCAAGAGAACTACAATCCTGGAGCCTGTGGAAGGAAAACCACATTCACAGAAAGATACATAAAATGAAAAGGCAGAGGACTTTTTACCAGATGAGGGAACAATATAAAACCCCAGAAAAACAACTAAATGAAGTGGAGATAGGTAACCTTCCAGAAAAAGAATTCAGAATAATGATAGTGAAGATGATCCAGGACCTCGGAAAAAGAATGGAGGCAAAGATGGAGAAGATGCAAGAAATGTTTAACAAAGACCTAGAAGAATTAAAGAACAAACAAACAGAGATGAACAATAAAATAACAGAAATGAAAAATACACTAGAAGGAATCAGTAGCAAAATAACTGAGGCAGAAGAATAGATAAGTGACCTGGAAGACGGAGAGGTGGAATTCATTGCCACGGAACAGAATAAAGAGAAAAGAATGAAAGAAAAAGAAGACAGCCTAAGATACCTCTGGTACAACATTAAATGCAACAATATTCATATTATAGCAGGCCCCGAAGGAGAAGAGAAAGAGAGAAAGGACCAGAGAAAATATTTGAAGAGATTATAGTCGAAAATTCCCTAACACGGGAAAAGAAATAGCCACCCAAATCCAGGAAGTGCAGAGAGTCCCAGGCATGATAAACCCAAGGAGAAACATGCCGAGGCACATAGTAATCAAACTGGCAAAAAATAAAGACAAAGAAAAATAATTGAAAGCAGCAAGGGAAAAATGACAAATAAATAAAAGGGAACTCCCATAAGGTTAGCAGCTGACTTCTCAGCAGAAACTCTACAAGCCAGAAAGGAGTGGCATGATATATTTACAGTGATGAAACGGAAAAACCTACAACCAAGATTATTCTACTGGGCAAGGATCTCATTCAGATCCAACGGAGAAATCAAAAGCTTTACAGACAAGCAAAAGCTAAGATAATTCAGTACCACCAAACCAGCTCTACAACAAATGCTAAAGGAACTTCTCTAAGTAGGAAACACAAGAGAAGAAAAGGACCTACAAAAAAAAAATCCCAAAACAATTAAGAAAATGGTAATAGGAACATACATAACAATAATTATCTTAAAACATGAATGGATTAAGACACAGGCTTGCTGAATGGATACAAAAACAAGACCCATATATATGCTGTCTACAAGAGACCCACTTCAGACCTAGGGACACATACAGACTAAAAGTGAGGGGATGGAAAAAGAAATTCCATGCAAATGGAAATCAAAAGAAAGCTGGAGTAGCATATTTTCATATCAGAAAAAATAAACTTTAAATTAAAGAATGTTACAAGAGACAAGGAAGGACACTACATAATGATCAAGGGATCAATCCAAGAAGAAGATATAACAATTATAAATATATATGCACCCAACCTAGGAGCAGTTCAATACATAAGGCAACTGCTAACAGCTATAAAAGAAGGAAATCAACAGTAACACAATAATAGTGGAGGACTTTAACACCTCACTTACATCAATGGACAGATCATCCAGACAGAAAATTAATAAGGAAACACAAGCTTTAAATGACACAATAGACCAGATAGA
>NC_041219.1:97455266-97455660 GCF_002837175.3 Physeter macrocephalus
ACAATACGTTACCAAATAACCAAGAGATCACTGAAGAAATCAAAAAATACCTGAGACAAATTACAATGAAAACACAACAAACCAAAACCTGTGGCATGCAGCAAAAACAGTTCTGAGAGGGAAGTTTATAGCAATACAAGCCTATCTCAAGAAACAAGAAAAAATCTCAAAAAAAACAGTGTAACCTTACACCTAAAGGACTAGAGAAAGAAGAACAAAATAACCCAAAATTAGTAGCAGGAAAGAAATCATAAGGATCAGGGAGAAATAAATGAAATAGAAACAAAGAAAAATGATAGCAAAGATGAATTAAACTAAAACCTGGTTCTTTGAGAAGATAAACAAAATTGATAAACCTTTAGCCAGACTCATCAAGAAAAAGAGGGAGAGGACT
>NC_041219.1:97455776-97457771 GCF_002837175.3 Physeter macrocephalus
AATAAAATTAGAAATGAAAAAGGAGAAGTTACAATGGACACTGCAGAAATACAAAGCATCCTAAGGGACTACTACAAGCAACTCTATGCCAGTAAAATGGACAACCTGGAAGGAATGGACAAACTCTTAGAAAGGTATAACCTTCCAAGACTGAACCAGTAATAAATTGAAAATATGTACAGACCAATCACAAGTAATGAAATTGAAAGAGTGATTAAAAATCTTCCAACAAACAAAAGCCCAGGACTAGATGGCTTCACAAACATTTAGAGAAGAGCTAACACCCATCCTTCTCAAACTCTTCCAAAAAATTGTAGACGAAGGAACACTCCCAAACTCATTCTATGAGGCCACCATCACCCTGATACCAAAACCAGACAGAAATACTACAAAAAAAAGAAAGTTACAGACCAATAACACTGATGAATATAGCTGTAAAAATCCTCAACAAGACACTACCAAACAGGATCCAATGCATTAAAAAGATCATACACCATGATCAAGTGAGGTTTATCCCAGGAATGCAAGGATTCTTTAATATACACAAATCAATCAATGTGATAAACCTAACTAACAAATTGAAGGAAAAAAACCATATGATCACCTCAATTGATGCAGAAAAAGCTTTCTATAAAATTCAGCACCGATTTATGATAAAAAGTCTCCAGAAAGTGGGCAAAGAGGAAACCTACCTCAACATAATAAAGGACGTAAATGACAAACCCAAAGCAAACATTCTCAATGGTGAAAAACTGAAAGCATTTCCTCTAAGATCAGGAAAAAGACAAGGATGTCCTCTCTCGCCACTATTATTCAACATAGTTTTGGAAGTCCTATCTACAGCAATCAGAGAAGAAAAATAAATAAAAGGAATACAAATTGGAAAAGAAGAAGTAAAACTGTCACTGCTTGCAGATGACATGATACTATACATAGAGAATCCTAAAGATGCCACCAGAAAACTACTAGAGTTAGTCAATGAATTTGGTAAAGTTGCAGAATACAAAATTAATGCACAGAAATCTCTTGGATTCCTATACACTAACAACGAATGATCAGAAAGAGAAATTAAGGAAACAATCCCATTCACCATTGCAACAAAAAGAATAAAATACCTAGGAATAAACCTACCTAAGGAGGTAAAAAACCTGTACTCAGGAAACTACAAACACTGATGAAAGAAATCAAAGATGACACAAACAGATGGAGAGATATACCATGTTCTTGGATTTGAAGAATCAATATTGTGAAAATGGCTATACTACACAAAGCAATCTACAGATTCAATGCAATCCCTATCAAACTACCAATGACATAGTTCACAGAACTAGAACAAAACAATTCACAATTTGTATGGAAACACAAAAGATTCTGAATAGCCAAAGCAATCTTGAGAAAGAAAGATGGAGCTGGAGGAATCAGGCTTCTAGACTTCAGACTATACTACAAAGCTACAGTAATCAAGACAATATGGTACTGGCACAAAAACAGAAATATAGATAGGTAGAACAGGATAGTAAGCCCAGAGATAAACCCATGCACGTATGGTCAACTAATCTATGATAAAGGAGGCACGGATATACAATGGAGAAAAGGCAGTCTCTTCAGTAAGTGGTGCTGGGAAAGCTGGACAGCTACATGTAAAATAATGAAATTAGAACACTCCTTAACACCATACACAAACATAAACTCAAAATGGATTAGAGACCTAAATGTAAGACTGGACACTATAAAACTCTTAGAGAAAAACACAGGAAGAACAATCTTTGACATAAATCACAGCAAGACCTTTTTTCATCCACCTCCTAGAATAATGGAAATAAAAACAAAAATAAACAAATGGGACCTAATGAAACTTAAAAGCTTTTGAAAAACAAAGGAAACTATAAACAAGGCAAAAAGACAACCCTCAGAATGGGAGAAAATATTTGCAAATGAATCAATGGACACAGGATTAATCTCCAAAATATATAAACAGCTCATGCAGCTCAATAT